>NC_034188.2:87557864-87595364 GCF_002021735.2 Oncorhynchus kisutch | reverse complement strand
TGAAAACAGCTACCCAGAGAGAGAGGAGACCAGCTACCCAGAGAGAGAGAGAGAGAGAGGAGAGAGAGAGAAAGAGATTGAGGAGAGAGAGATAAAGATATGGAGGAGAGAGAGAGAGAGAGAAAAATGAAACCAGCTATCCAGAGAGAGAGAGGAGACCAGCTACCCAGAGAGAGAGAGAGAGAGAGAAAGAGAGAGAGAAATGAAACCAGCTATCCAGAGAGAGAGAAGAGACCAGCTACCCAGAGAGAGAGAGAGAGAGAGAGAAAGAGAGAGAGAAATGAAACCAGCTATCCAGAGAGAGAGAAGAGACCAGCTACCCAGAGAGAGAGAGAGAGAGAGAGAAAGAGAGAGAGAAATGAAACCAGCTATCCAGAGAGAGAGAAGAGACCAGCTACCCAGAGAGAGAGAGACAGAGAGAGAGAGAGAGAGAGAGAGAGAGAGACACAGAGAGAGAGAGGGAGAGAGAGAGAGAGAAATGAAACCAGCTATCCAGAGAGAGAGAGGAGACCAGCTACCCAGAGAGAGAGAGAGAGAGAGGGAGAGAGAGAGACAGAGAGAGAGAGGAGACCAGCTACCCAGAGAGAGAGAGAGAGAGAGAGAAAGAGAGAGAGAAATGAAACCAGCTATCCAGAGAGAGAGAGGAGACCAGCTACCTAGAGAGAGAGAGAGACAGAGAGAGAGAGAGAGAGAGAGAGAGAGACAGAGAGAGAGAGAGAGAGAGAGAGAGAGAGAGAGACATGGATGGGAGGAATGGAAGGAGTGCAAGGAAAAAGCGAAGGAAACCTCCAGCTACTTAATGTCTGCTCCTAATTCTGAAGAGACTATAACTGTCTTATGTGATGCCATGTTGACATAAAAAGCTCATTGTTTGGGGTGAAATCAGGGAGTATTGGGGATAGTGCCGTTACCAACCAGGAGAGGGCAGTGGGCCCTCAAACTCAGTCAAACTAGAGCTTCCTACATGCTGGGTAAAGGCAGAGGGGTGATGACAAACCACCTGAAGGCAAGTCAGGGAAGTTGGTTAATTCAGTCAGTCACATAACCTGAAATGAGGAGGATTCTGTGATACATAGTCCAGTCTCTACATTCCCTTCAACGCAGGCAGGCACGGTGAAATACATTCACAAAGCATGCTACAAAATACATTGTGTGTGAGAGAGAGAGAACACAAACTGATATGAAGACAGAGCTATAACGCATGCCATACGGTCCATCTGTCAGCTCCAGGTGTGTGTGTGTGTGTGTGTGTGTGAGTGAGAGAGAGAGAGAACACAAACTGATATGAAGACAGAGCTATAACTCATGCCATACGGTCCATCCGTCAGCTCCAGGTGTGTGTGTGTGTGTGTGTGTGTGTGAGACTCACCCGCCGGGCTTTACTCTGGTATTTAACAGCCTTCTTAGTGTCTGACACGGCCCTCTCCACATAGTCCACTGAATGCTCCACATTGTACTCTATACGGTCTATCATCTCCCCCTGAGAGAGGGGGGAGGGACACAACAGAGGGAGGGGGGAGGGACACAACAGAGGGAGGGGGGGAGGGACACAACAGAGGGAGGGGGGAGGGACACAACAGAGGGAGGGGGGGAGGGACACAACAGAGGGAGGGGGGGGAGGGACACAACAGAGGGAGGGGGGACACAACAGAGGGAGGGAGAGACACAACAGAGGGAGGGGGGAGGGACACAACAGAGGGAGGGGGGGGACACAACAGAGGGAGGGGGGACACAACAGAGGGAGGGGGGAGGGACACAACAGAGGGAGGGAGGGAGAGACACAACAGAGGGAGGGGGGGAGGGACACAACAGAGGGAGGGAGGGAGAGACACAACAGAGGGAGGGAGGGACACAACAGAGGGAGGGAGGGACACAACAGAGGGAGGGAGGGACAACAGATGGGGAAACAGGTAGGGACAGAGAGGAGGAGGAGGAGGACGGAAACATGGTAGGAAGGAGGATATAGAGGAAGAGAGGGAAGAGAAGACAGACAGGGCAGAGGAAGAGAGGGAAGAGTAGACAGACAGGGCAGAGGAAGAGAGGGAAGAGAAGACAGACAGGGCAGAGGAAGAGAGGGAGGGGTAGACAGACAGGAGAAAAGGAAGAGAGGGAGGGGTAGACAGACAGGGCAGAGGAAGAGAGGGAAGAGTAGACAGACAGGAGAAAAGGAAGAGAGGGAGGGGTAGACAGACAGGAGAAAAGGAAGAGAGGGAGGGGAAGACAGACAGGGCAGAGGAAGAGAGGGAGGGGTAGACAGACAGGAGAAAAGGAAGAGAGGGAGGGGTAGACAGACAGGAGAAAAGGAAGAGAGGGAGGGGTAGACAGACAGGAGAAAAGGAAGAGAGGGAGGGGTAGACAGACAGGAGAAAAGGAAGAGAGGGAGGGCTGTATGAGAGTATGTCCATAGACTGTGTGTTGTTGGGTCTCACCCTGTGGCCGCCCTTCTGCATGCTGACGGCAGCCTTGTAGTTGTCTCTGGCCTGTTCCACATAGTCCTGGGTATTACACACGTTCTGCTCAATGTTGTTCACCAGCTCCCCCTGTTGGACAAAGCAGAAAACACACCTGAAGAGGAATGTACAGTTGAAGTCGGAAGTTTACATACACTTAGATTGGAGTCATTAAAACTCATTTCTCAACCACTCCACACATTTCTTGTTAACAAACTATAGTTTTGGTAAGTCGGTTAGGACATCTACTTTGTGCATGACACAAGTCATTTTTCCAACAATTATTTACAGACAGATTATTTCACATATAATTCACTGTGTCACAATCCCAGGGGTCAGAAGTTTACATACACTAAGTTGACTGTACCTTTAAACAGCTTGGAAAATTACAGAATATTATGTCATGACTTTAAAAGCTTCTGATAGGCTAATTGACATAATTTGAGTCAATTGGAGGTGTACCTGTGGATGTATTTCAAGGCCTTCCTTCAAACTCAGTGCCTCTTTGCTTGACATCATGGGAAAATCCAAAGAAATCAGCCAAGAGCTCAGAAAAACAATTGTAGACCTCCACAAGTCTGGTTCATCCTTGGGAGCAATTTTCAAACACCTGAAGGTACCACATTAATCTGTACAAACAATAGTACGCAAGTATAAACACCATGGAACCACACAGCCTTCATACCGCTCAGGAAGGAGACCCGTTCTGTCTCCCAGAGATGAGCGTACTTTGGTGCGAAAAGTGCAAATCAATTCCAGAACAACAGTAAAGGACCTTGTGAAGATGCTGGAGGAAACAGGTACAAAAGTATCTATATCCACAGTCCTATATCGACATAACCTGAAAGGCCGCTCAGCAAGGAAGAAAATAGATGGCATCATGAGGTAGGAAAATGATGTGGATATTTTGAAGCAACATCTCAAGACATCAGTCAGGAAGTTAAAGCTTGGTCGCAAATGGGTCTTCCAAATGGACAATGACTCCAAGCATACCTCCAAAGTTGTGGCAAAATGGCATAAGGACAACAACGTCAAGGTATTGGAGTGGCCATCACAAAGCCCTGAGATCAATCCTATAGAACATTTGTGGGCAGAACTGAAAAAGCGTGTGGAAGGCTACCAGAAACATTTGACCCAAGTTAAACAATTTAAAGGCAATGCCACCAAATACTAATAGAGTGTATTTAAACTTCTGACCCACTGGGAATGTGATGAAAGAAATAAAAGCTACCATTATTCTGACATTTCACATTCTTAAAATAAAGTAGTGATCCTAACTGACATAAGACAGGGAATTATTACTAGGATTAAATGTCAGGAATTGTGAAAAACTAAGTTTAAATGTATTTGGCTAAGGTGAATGTAAACTTCCAACTTCAATTGTACATCTACATTGTATTACACAACATGCCAAACAGGTCATTTGAATGTAATTAAATAGATACAAATGAAGTACTATTGCAACTGAAAGCAAGAATGTAACAGAATATAAATATCCATGCATCTACTGACGTGTACGCACGCACGCACACACACGCACACACACACACACGCACACGCACACGCACACGCACACGCACACACACACACACACACACACACACACACACACACACACACACACACACACACACACACACACACACACACACACACACATTTCCCAGTGAAGTTTTGGCCACTTGAATAATCTTACAGCCTTTTTTCAATCTCCATATTCTCAAAATTTCATCAATGAAATCCCCAACGGCCAACACACACTTCAACATACAATATCAACTGTGACTGCACACATCAAGTGAAGAATTACAGGTGAATTACCTTGGGAGGTTAGTGGGATGCCCATACTCTCAGTGCTGTGCTCAGAGCCTGTTATGGTGGTGGGGGGGGGGGGGGGGGGGGGAGAATAGAGGAAAGAGAGGGAGGGAAGGACAGAAAGGTGGGGGCAGGATGACAGAGGGAGGAGAAGCAGAGAGACAACGACAGAAGAGCCCGACAGAAGAGGGAGAAAAAAAAAACTGGAATAGAAGGAAGCATTGTCTAGACTGATGTAGAGCCCAGGGTTAATTAATGAATTAGCCAAGCAGTAGTCTCATCAATTATTCAATCACACTTGTTCATTACAGCACCAACACACTCATATTTTATATGATCACACACACACACACACACACACACACACACACACACACACACACACACACACACACACACACACACACACACACACACACACACACACACACACACACACACACACACACACACACACACACACACACACACACACACACTAATCCCCAGGGATTCAGCCCCCCACAGTCCAGTAGACACAGAGAGAGGCTGATCCCACACTGTTCTGTATAGTACACACTGTTGCAAATAGCACAATCTACCACAATTTACCACTATCTACCACCATCTAGCAGTATCGACCTCTATCTACCATTATCTACCACCATCTACCTCTATCTACCATTATCTAGCACCATCTAGCAGTATCTACTGCTATCTACCACCATCTAGCAGTATCCACTGCTACCTAGCACCATCTAGCAGTATCGACCTCTATCTACCATTATCTAGCACCATCTACCTCTATCGACCATTATCTAGCACCATCTAGCAGTATCTACCTCTATCTACCATTATCTAGCACCATCTAGCAGTATCTACCACTATCTAGCAGTATCTACCAACATCTAGCACCATCTAGCAGTATATACCACTATCTAGCACCATCTAGCAGTATCTACCATTATCTAGCACCATCTAGCAGTTTCTACCACTATCTAGCACCATCTAGCAGTATCTACCATTATCTAGCACCATCTAGCAGTATCTACCATTATCTAGCACCATCAGAGAGAATAGAGTAGATGTCACGGGTCAATATTTTGATTGATGACCCTATGTGAACTCTATGTGAACCCTATGTAGTGATGACGTGTGCATGTCTTCTGGTCAGGCAAGCCTGGTTAGGTGGGGGCTATGGGGTGAGTAAGGGTCCATTTGACAGGCCGTTAATGATTGATGACCCAAGCCTGATAGACAAGCCTGGTTAGGTGGGGGCTATGGGGTGAGTAAGGGTCCCTTTGACAGGCCGTTAATGATTGATGACCCAAGCCTGATTTATGACCCTATGTAATGATTTATGACCCTATGTCATGTAGAAGGGTGCATGCCCTGGGTTGAGTAAGTGACCATGTGTCAGGTCAACCTGTTACTGTTTCTCACGGTTTGGGTTGGTTAAGGCCCCTTATAAAGCCGCTGAACAATACCTGTTTAAGACTGTACATGATAACCCCCCTGAATATTAAACAAAAATGACACCTATGCCAATTTTAGGGATGTTATGCTCGGCTTGTCATGAACCCAGTGACCAAAGCCTTGAAGAAGTTCTGTGTGAAGCTCCAGAATGTTTTAAAGGATTTTTGGGGACGAGTGAGGGCCACATGTCTTACATATTCCACCCGGAGGATTCTACGGTAAAGATATTCACAGACCGTGGACCCAAACCCCTTTATCCTGCAAAACCTGGGAGTTTTCCCCCGGCTCTGGGGATGAGAGAATGGCTAAACATCAGGCTGGCTCTTTGTAAAATTGAACAGGTCCTAAGTGTTACAAATGTGCCAGGATATGCGTTGGAAGAACAGGTCTGCGGCCGCAGTGATCTCAAGGCTCTAAGAATTGCTTCAATGGACTATAGCCCTGACAACAAAGTGACAATTTTAGCCTGTGACCTTTATGATAAGGCTAATGCTACAAAGTCTGTCAATTCTCCGGTAGCTTCCAGAGCCCGCAAACATGTAAACTTTTTTATTCCTGTGTTTAGTTTTAAATGGGTGGATTATCCAATTTTCATAACACTTATGAATAAGCTGGACATTCTCTTCCAAAATGGGGAACAGTTAAAGCGCTGGGCGAGGCTTTCCTTGAGACAGAGTCAAGACCAAAAGGCCCGACGGCGGATCTACCCCTGGAGTGAAAACTTACCATGTGTTGATGGACATAGCAAGAGAGCCTTGCCTTTTGAGGGTGAACTCGACACGGACAATTGCGGTTGGTTGCATAAGCTCCCAGGATCTGTAAGAAAGGCATCGTAAAATACCTTAAGAATGTAACGATATAAAATGTATGTACTAAATATTTTGAATGAAATAAATGGTTTTAAAATCAGAATCTCACCACGTTATGAACTCTCGCGTTTGTTCACTCTTAGCGCAGTCTGTCCCTGAGAAAAATCTTGCGGAAAAAGCCATGTGCGCGCGCATGTGCGTGAGGGAGTTTTCTGTAGTGGCTGTGTGTGTGTGTGTGTGTGTGTGTGTGTGTGTGTGTGTTTCAAAAACAGAAAAAGGGGGGCGGGTTGTTTGTTAAAAAAATACCCCTGCATGCCTGGTGGGTCGTTTGAAACCAAGGTTTACACTAGCCTGCAAAACAGATGCCTACCCCCCAACAATAATATTGTGTCTTACGACTCCTAATCTTAAAGGCCTTTCATAAAACTATTTTTTTAGGGGGGCTAAAAAGTCATTCATCCCAGCGATGTCGAGAACAACACACCCCATGCATCTAGGTGCTAGCACCCCGGAGATTTTAGAAGCTCCAAAAGGATCCTAATGTTTAGACACACCCAATACCATGTGTTTGAAATGTGTCAAATATACCATGGGCGGGGGTATAGCCCGAAAAAAACGACAAACCCCAAATGCTATGTAAAAAAATCATTCAGGGGTTTTTCTCTAGGTCGTAGGGTACAAAAGCGCTAGAAACCATGGGCAATGTTAGCAGCGTTTTAGTTCCGATGCAAACAGCACCTCCAGAAACTCCAAGAATCGTTATCGGACTGAAGCGTTAAAAAAGATAATCGGGGAAAAAAGTCTAATGGATCTATCACAAGGTGAGTTCTTGAAATAAATCTTTATTAGATTTGGTTGTTGTTGGGGAATTGTTTGAAAAGCGTGGGATGTTATAGAAATATTAAACAATCATTAGGATCAGTATGCTTACCGTATAACAAGGCAATATTAGCTAAAGTGATTATAGCTTTAATATTGTCGAATGTTTTATAGATTCTGAAGCATTCACGCAGATACTCCGAGGTATAACTGAGCTCGAATCATCCCATGGGTCTCCGAAACAAACGCCTGCCCTGAATTGTCAACGTAAGTAAGCTCCAAGAATTCCATACATAAAAATATTTATACCTTAAAAACAAAAAGTGTGGGCATCTTATATTAAAAGTTATTTTATATGTTTACAGAGGACCTAAAGCCTAGAAGGTTAAACGATGCCCTATGGAGCCTGAACGGTTTCTGCGAAGCATATGACTACGAGACAATTCTGCCCTACTCCCAGGATGTATTTACCCAAAAGCAGCGAACAGAGACTTTAAACGGCAGGTCAACTCCCCTTGGCCAGGACAACGTTGTCCCCCATATTTCTAAACACCAAAGGATAATTAGTGCTCAGATCCACAGTTCCGCTTCACCCGAACAATTCTACTTGGCCGATATTCACGAGACGTCGTTCCAAGGACTAGGTATGAATCAATTATATATTATTATTTATATATATTATTATTTTAATATTTATATATTTTTTTTTTTATGCCGGAATATGTTAAAACAAGGCCTAATGCTGTTTTTTTGTTTTTTTCAGGCTCCCCATCTACCGGACCTGCAGATGCTGTAATACAGGTTGAACAAAGACATAAGCCCATGGTTTCAGAGCTTCTTCAGAACAGCCCTCGTCAAAAAAGCCGAGGTATTTAATTAATGTATTGTTAATATATAGGCTTATATCTGAAATGTATTTGGCATTTTTAACATATTTTAGGGTTAATAACCTATTTGTGTATGTATTATTTTTATTTCAGACTCCTCACCGGCTTATGAACACAACGCACAAACATCGGAGGATGCCCAGACAAGCATCCCCGAGGAGGCTCCAAAGACACCAGCGAAACCTGATGATGTCAAAGATTTAAATGACATTTCTGAGGTAGACGATTTGATGTTCTGTGAAGCTGCCAACCTTCTTGAATCGGCCAATTCTGTGGGGGAAACAGCAGATTCTGAAATAGACCAAGAACGTTTTTTCAAAGCGTTTACCCTGGGTTTAAAATCACGAAAGGCTCTACTCCAGAGGCGCATGTGTATTCTACTCGAGCATCAATACAATCAGGATGTGTCATTCTGGCGTAGCGAGCTACCCCGTATGTTAAAAAACATTAGGGCTAAAACAAGCAAATACCGCCGTTAAAAAACACACATGTAAACACACACACACACACACACACACACATCCTTAATTAGACAGATGGCGCCCCCTATAGACCAAAGTGAGACAATTGAAACACTCTTAGCCAGGATCCCTACAGAGCTCCAAGATATAGTTAACCATATGAATGATTCGGGGGTAATTGACATAATGACAATAGATGAAAATCTATTATCCCAGATTCCCTCCGAACTCATAGACATTATTACACGTATGAATGAGTCAGGGCCTTCCGAGGAAAACATGTTAACACAGATTCCCGAAACCATCATATCTCTAATTACCCAGCTTAACGCGAGCCCTAGGTTTAATACGGCCCCACAGACACCTCTAAGACAGCCTTTAACAACATTGTCCGAAGAGTCTGAAAGTCAATATGATGTTTTTGAACAGTTGGACAAATGTCTAGCAAATCTGGAGGGGGGCGGTCTTGAGATCAGTGTACAGAACGAGAGCGCTAGGTTTAATTCGGCACCCCAGACACCTATAAATCAGCCTTTAACACCAATGTCCGAAGAGTCTGAAACCCAATACGATGTTTTTGAACAGTTGGACAATTGCCTAGTAAATCTGGAGGGGGGAGGTCTTGATCGAAGTGTACATGTTTTGCGTCGAAATAAATTCAACAATATTGAGGTTCGCCAGTTTTTCAATTTCGCATGGGGGGGTCAGATTCGGGAATATGCTGTGTTTTACGTAATGCTTATGGACACTTTGAATGAACTGTTAGCGAGGATCAGAGATTATAGCGAACCTAGGGATCTCTTACAGTTGGAAATTTGTGGAGACAGTCTACAGAGCAAGGTATCGCTTATTTTACAGAATGGTGAAGCAGAGCTTGAACAATTTGTTAAACTGCTAGAACGCCTTGTACAGTCAAATTTAAACGTGCTAGCAGATAGGACCCTCGAACTTGTAGTACAATTAGTACGCCAACCACAAGGGGGCGGGGGTCAGAGACGAAAGCTCGAGAGTTTAATGCAGTCCGAAATCATAAGCAATAAAAGGGCCTATCTCATAAACGTTCACAATCCAGGTAATAAGCTATGTTTTGCCATAGGTTTGGCCCACTTACTCAGCCCCGGATGTACGGATCAAGCCGCGTTACATAAAGCTCTCGAGCTACAAACTGCGGTGGGTCTCGGTATACAGGATGCTGTGGCTTTCTCAGACATAGTCAAATTTGAAAACTTTCTGAACATCAAGATTGTGGTTTTGTACCACAGTAGGGCTAATGACGCTCTCCTCAAGTTCCAAAATATACCCGAACCACATCCTAAGACTATGTACTTTTATGTGCAAAATGAGCATTACTATGCCGTAACTAACATCACAGCCTTTTTAGGCGCGCCATATGTCTGTCCAGCCTGTCATACCGGCTACACACGCATGGGGGGGCACTCGTGCCGTTACAACTGTTCAGTATGTCTGGATAAACATTGCCCTATGCAGCCGCTAAACTTGACCCCCTGTGCGGATTGTCACCGCACATGTCGTTCGGCCTACTGTTACGAAAAACACAAAACTGAAACATGGCATCCCAAGGCATGTAAATCTGTAAGCAGTTGTGACATTAACAAGAAATGTCCAAAATGTCATTGCAATTACAACCTTAAAATAGATAGCCCTAAACCTCATGTTTGTGGAATTATACACTGCCCAATCTGTAAAGGTCCTTTGAAAAGCAGAGACGCGGAAGCAGTTCAAGAAGTAACACATGAGTGTTACATTCAGCCCTTGGCTGAAGATGAACATACAGAGAAATATGTGTTTTATGATTTTGAGACAACTCAGCAATCAGGGGTTCATTTGCCTATTTTTGTGTCAACCATGACTTTCAAGGGTGAAAAATGGTCGGCCGAGGGACCCGATTGTGCCCGACTCTTTTTAAAACATTTTAGAAAAGCCCAGTACAGAAACTTCACGTTTATAGCTCACAATGCTAGGGCCTATGACTCCTATCTGCTTCTGAACCCTTTGATACAGCAAGGCGTGGCACCCAGTGTCATAGCTCAAGGGAGTAAAATATTATGCTTTGTTGACCCCGCCTTCAAACAGAGATACATTGACAGCTTAAGCTTCTTACCCATGAGATTGGCTCAAATGCCAGAGGCCTTGGGTTTTGAAAACTCTGTCAAAGGCTATTTCCCTCATTTCTTCACATCTGAGGAGAATCTACATTATATAGGATCTTATCCAGCCCCCGAAATGTACGGGTGTGATCAAATGTCTCCCAAAGAGCGTGAGAGATTCATGACATGGTACGAGACCGTAAGACATGGCACTTTTGATTTCCATAAAGAGATGGAATCATACTGTGACAATGACGTTGTTATACTTCGTGAAGGATGCCTCAGATTCAGAGAAGAGGTAATCAAAGATGCGGGCATTGACCCCTGGAGCTGTACAACTATTGCATCAGCGTGCATGAAAACCTATCGTACACACTATCTAACTCCTGAATCTATAGCTATCCCATCGCCAGACAACTACCGACGCCAATTCAAGGCCTACTCTAGTGGTTCCATTCAATGGTTGGAGTACTTGGCCCAGGATAAAGATATTTTTATCCAACATGCTTTGAATCGGGGGGAGAAGGCTTTTGGGCCTTACCATGTAGATGGATACACACAGATTGACGGGGTTGAGACAGTGTATGAGTACAACGGTTGTTTCTTCCACGGTTGTAAATTATGCTTTGTCCCCCACACCTTGTGTGTCCTAACCCAAAAGACTTTTGGGGAAATGTACCAAGAGTTTCAAGACAAACTGAATTCTTTAAAGGCTACTTACGGGTTAAAAGTTGTGGTTTTGTGGGAGCACGAATGGACAGCCCTCAAAAAGGCAGATCCTAGTGTTAAGGCCTTCCTTACCCATTATGACCCTCCAGAGCCCCTGGAACCGCGACAGGCCTTGTTTGGAGGCCGGACCAATGCTTTGACATTGCGTTATGTAGCTCAACCCGACGAGACAATAGGCTATGTAGATTTTACATCCCTATATCCTCATGTAATGAGTTCCTCATTCTATCCTATAGGGCATCCTGAAATTATTCACAGCGACTTTGACGAACCCCAAAATTATTTTGGTTTAATCAAAGCGACTGTCTACCCTCCTAGGGGGCTGTTTATACCTGTGTTGCCTTACAAGGGTCCTAAAGGAAAACTTTTCTTTCCCCTTTGTCGCACATGCTGTGAAAACCCCAACCAGGAAAACCCCTGTGATCACACAGATCAAGAAAGAGCCCTGACCGGTGTATGGGTCACTGTAGAATTCTCTAAGGCTTTAGAGAAGGGGTATCGTGTGGCCAAAATCTTTGAAGTGTGGAACTTTTCCAGGAAATCAGACACACTTTTTAAAGAGTACATCAAAACCTTCTTGAGATGCAAGCAGATGGCTTCAGGCTATCCTGCATCGGTCACAGATCAAGAAAGTAAAGACCAGTACATTCAAGACTACCATGACAGAGAAGGCATACTTCTTGACCCTGACAGAATAGAGGTCAACAAAACCAAAAGAAATGTGTCGAAATTGTACTTGAACTCCCTTTGGGGGAAATTAGCGCAGAGATGCAATATGCTAACAACTTCGATCATTAAAGACCCCGAAGAATTTTTGGAATTTGTTTTTTCGGACCAATACGAAATTTCACATTTTTCCTTCTTGAGTCAAGACATTGCCTTGGTGCAATGGAGGCGCCACCAAAAGTGGGTTCTACCCCCGGGTAATGTAAATGTGTTTCTTGCAGCATTTACCACAGCCTATGGCCGCCTTGAACTGTACACCCTCATGGAACAGCTTCAGAGGCGGGTTCTTTACCACGACACAGACTCTGTGGTCTATGTAAGCAAACCGGGGGATTGGACCCCCCCACTTAGCAACTATCTTGGGGGTTTAACGAGTGAACTCGAAGAGGGTGACCATATTACAGAATGGTCCTCATGTGGTCCAAAAAGCTATGCTTTTAGGACTAAAGCCAATCACGTGGTGTTGAAAGCCAAAGGCGTGACTCAAAACTATGAAAATGCACCGCGTGTAAACTTGGAATCAATCACGCGCTTGGTCGAGGGGTTCGTAAAGGACAAGAATAGTGACTTGGAGATTTTGAGCTCCTACAACAAAATAGTGAGGGATAAAAAGGGGTTCCATCTAAGAAACGCACCACTCACTAAAAGATTCAGGGTAGTCTATGACAAGAGACAGCTATTGCCTGACGGTACCACATTGCCCTTTGGCTACTGACTTATGCTACAAGCCCCAGTGTGTCTTAAAGCTTAAGATATTATGACTGCTGTCGAGGGTTTTGACCCCCGGCTACAATTGCCTTTTTCAGCATTAATTGCCGGCCCTTCAAACAGTGGCAAAACTTTTTTTGTAAAAAGTATTTTAGAGAATTCTGAACATGTGTTATCTCAAAAGCCTGACAATATTGTATGGTGTTATTCATGTTACCAACCTCTGTATGATGAATTATTGAAGACAATAAAAATCAAGTTTGTTGAAGGAATACCCGATTCTCTGTCTGATGATGAACTTCTCCCCCCACATGTAAATAATCTGCTGGTTTTGGACGATATGCTATTTGCTGGTAGCGAACACCCTGAAATTGCACGAGCTTTTACCCAATATACTCATCATAGAAACCTGTCCGTGCTTTACTTGGTCCAGAATGTGTTTCACCAAGGTAAAAATAGTCGGACCATTAGCTTGAATGCCAACTACATGGTATTGTTTAAAAATCCTAGAGATAAACTGCAAATTAGCACTCTAGCTCAGCAGATGTACCCTGGACGGAAATCATACTTTATGGAGAGCTATGAGGACGCTACCAAAGAGCCATTTTCTTATTTAATCGTGGATTTAAAAGCAAATACTCCAGAACACCTTAGGCTACGTACAGGGCTGTTTCCGGGGGAGAGGCCTGCTGCATACCTTCCTAAAAAGTAAACGCTATGTCTCTGCGTTTAAAAAGAAACCTCCCCCTCTTGAGAAGGCTAGTAGGTTCTACAGCTAAAGAACGGAAGGCCATCTTGGGTCGCTGTTCTTCAGATCTCATATTAGCCCTATGTGAGATTGCTTTGAATCTTCTCAAAGGACGCATTCCACTCACCCTGAACCAATTGAAAAAATTAAGGAGACAAAAGACAGCGATCAAACTCTTTGCCAATAAAAGGGCCAGTCTTCAAAAGAAAAGACATAGTATACAACAGTCTGGGGGTTTTCTTCTACCTTTACTCAGTATAGCCGTGCCCTTCATCACCAGCCTTATTGCGGCCAGACGTGGTGGTTGAACACGTGGGTGTGATGGCCACTAAAATGTACTTGGTGCCTCAACAAGAGTTGGATAGACTTAAAAAACAAATGCAGGGTCCTGAAGATATCAGACAAACAGCGGAAAATGATTTGGATACGGCCATGAAGGATGTTTTGAACCGAAAAGGATTGAACCCCTATGATAAGATTCAAAAATACACAAACCTAATGCAAAGGTATTTGACTCGGGTAAAGCAAGGGGAGAGAGAGACTAACCATTTAACCCTTTCCCTACCGGACCCTTTAACAGATGTCGAACCTAACGATAGCCATGCCCCTGTAAGGCCTGTACCGTCGATCTTACCTAGTGGCGATAATATGTCGGGTGAAGCTCAAATGCCATTTGAAGATAAAGTTATGCATGACCTACTGACACATGTGCCTTTACGTAACAGGAAGAATGTTAAATACATTATGAACAAGATAAAAGACTCAAAGGGGATAGCTGCTTGGAACGACTCTGGAGAGTTTATCCTTCAGGGCTCTGTGGTTAGGGGGTCCCATATGCAGGACTTGCTTAAAAGTACCACGGCTGCCCACAAGGTTGCTGATGACCGAAGGCCTCCCGGCTGGCGTCAGTTTCTTAAGGCCCTGGCAATCCTCAACATCCCCCTCTCCGGTGTACCCAACCATAAGCTTCGTCAACAGATTCAAGCTTTAAAACAAAAGCCTTCAACGAGATACAGCACCCCTAAAGATGCCCCAACGACACCGGCCCCATATGAAAGCGATGATGCTAACTCATTTACTCCCATGAACGTCTCAGGACCTTTTCCTAAACCCGATCTCTCGGCGTGGTTAGACTTTTGAAAATGACTTTTGAATGACTATGATTAAATTCAATAAATTTTTTATTTGAAAAATAAGCAAGTTAACATTTGTGGCATTCTTGAAACATATGACGTGAGCATACGCCTTGATTACGCGTTCTTAAAGGACACACATTTGAACACTTTTGATATTTTCTAACAAAACAAGATACAAGGTTATCATTACTTCTTAAATCATCCTTATAAAGAGACATAACATCTTCAAAAGAAACTCCCCGGGCTCTTTGGCACAGGTAAAATACACAGTGGTGACCGCATGTAGTGGAAAGGTTATCTTGCACTTGTTTGATGTTGTAGTAGATCTTTGTACCGTTTAGGGTCAAAAAATCTTTAATAGATTTAGGGAAATGTGAAAAACCGGGGGGAAAGCCATAGGAATCAAAAAAAGTTGAGATTTTTCGTCCACCTTCCTGTTCTAATGTCATAGCTAGCCAATGTTCACCAGGCATGTGTTTAGGATGGGTATTGACAATAAACATTGCAGGCCTCTCAGACCATATCTCCATAGGTAATTCATCACAAGCCAACACTCCACAAAATTGTTTTCCAATCAAGCGGCTCATGAGCCCGTCCAACTCTTGGGTATTCATGTCTTTGTTCAAAGGTCCTTAATAATAATCCACTAAGACCTGTCTTCGGGCATTCACTTCCAAGATTGAATCAGAGCATGCGTAAACAATCATGCTAACTGTACAGGTTAAAGGTGTACGGAAACGCATTTCCAGCCTGAGGTTACCTTGGGACACCACAGACAGATTTCCTGAGGTGTCATCATCAGGTGATAAATTGAAAGCATACAATGTGTAACCCTCTGCAAAATCATTTCTGTCAATAGGTAAAGAGAGATCTTTTAGATGTCGCCCTGTAGCCAGGAATAGATTGTAAAATTCTCGCACAGATATGTTGTTATTAAATTGTGGTTGGAAAGCCTTCGCCGGAACCTGACGTCCGTCCTGACAGAGCGCTACATACTCTGCATTGAAGTGCTGAAAATTAAAGGGGTTTTTATCTAAACTGCCCGTATTAGAGGCGTGATCAACCAGACCTATAACCACATATCTAGGTAAAGGGCCTAGAAATAGGTTTTCTTGACTGCAGATTCTACTGCCCACAGGTATGCTAAAGGTTTTCATGGTAATTCTTTGGAGAGGGTAAAGGGCATTTCCTTTCATCAAAGCATGTGAGTGACCCAGGCGCACGGCCGGAGATACAGATACTTTTTTAATAAAAAGGGTTGCCCCCAACACTTTCAAACTAAAATCCCCGTCTTGGGGAGACATCAGGCAAAAATCATCCTTGGCCCTGGTTAATTTTAATCTTAAATCAACCGAATTTAAGAGTAACCGTTCTTGAAAGAAAATGTCAGAGTGTATAGGGCCTAGCAAATGAAACTCTCGAGATTCGGCGCAGTAGCGAGCTCGTGCCGCTAGTCCTTTGTTTGCACCGGTGGAAGGGTCTGTCGATTCCATAGAGGCTCCTGCAGTATCCTTGCTAAACAGCCCGGCGCTAAATTGGGTTTTGAGAGTGTCTTCGGAGTAGTTTAGTAAACACTCCATGATGGCTCTATAAGGGTATGTAGCGCTGCTTTGACTGATTAGGCGTTCACCCAAAGTCACATCAACTTGGGAGAAAATGGTGGCCAAGGGGTAATTAATGAGACTCACTTTGGCATCGTCTGCAATATTAGACCCATCTCTTTTGGTCACTTTTAGACGTAAATGCACCAAGGTGTTGTTGAGGTCCAGATAGTTGTCACCATGGCCTGGTATGAAAAATTCGATAGGCCCGTTATCGGTAATAGCAGAGAGAGGGGCTATCTCCACATAACTGGATCTATCTATTGAATGCTGCGTTAACGGTGCCGTGAAAAGATCAAGTTCTGTCTTTATAGCTTCAGAGGACATTCGATGTAAAAGAGCCATGTCACTTATTCTTTTAGAAAATACTTCCTAGTATTCTTTTAGCCTGTTTTGGTACAGACCTCCTCACTTTACCCCGTCTTTGACTTACTGAGGTTCTTTTAACAGTTAACCGCCGCTTTTTAGGTGCAGGTCTACGCCTTAAACCAGGAGGTCTCTTTTTTGGCCTTCGTGACAATATCATAAGCCCCGAGCCTTCTTGATGCTCCACCTCTGGTGACGCCCTTCGGGTCATAGCATTGGCTACAACCTCACTTACTATATTTTTAGCCGCTGATTTTAAATGTGGTTTGGCTATGCTGAAGCCTCTCTTCATAAACGGTAAAACCATCCTGAAGAGGTTACGGAATATACCTCCTATCCCCGAACCATACATTGTCGGCGCTCCATGATATCCTGGTAGTCCATTACCCACTTGATCCACATAGTATGAAACATAACGGTTAGGGTCGAGCTGATGGAGCTCCATAACCCTTTTATTTGTATTATGTTTATAAATATAATACAGCTATTATATATGTAGAGAGGTTTTGGTGGGTCTAAAGTGGAGTTTTACAATCGTTTTACCATAAGTAAATTCAATGTTTTCGTTCTGATCCGTTTTAAGCTCAACCAGAATGTTTTCAATATAGTTCTTGCTGACATGTACGTAGTGCGGCTTGTCATAATTGACAGTGACGATGTCCCCATCCTTGCCGTCTATATGAACTGTTCGCAGGAGGGGGACACAGCTGTCTCCGACCCTTTGATAGGTTATGATGTCGGTATAGACAAATATGTTGTAAAAGCCTGCATGTATATCCGCAGGGAATGGGAATAATTTATCGTTCACATACGTCCATTTATTGGGACCCATCCCCAACATGTAGGATAAATTACCGCTGGTCTTTATACCTCCGTTAGCAGGCCCTGAGATTTGTATCCTTTTATGGATTGGATTGTAGAATAGGAATATTTCCATCTTGTTCAGGGTTAGGTGTTCATTCAACTCTGAGACGATCCTGTCGACGGTTCTATAGAAACCTTTTTTAAGCTTAATAAGTTTCGCAGGTTCCGAGAACCTTTTGCAATAAAAATCACGGTCCTTAGCTTTGATATTATACCAACTATGGGGGTATGTAATCTCGCTGAGACCTACTTCCCAAGCCTCTGATAACTCTATAGGCTTTGGAAAATTGGTTGTATACTTCGAACTCTGATTATTCCGATATATCTGTGCCGACGCATTACTGGGGAGAGTCAGGTAGAAGCCGCTGTGTTCCATGATGCCCAACTGTGTACACGCGAATGATGCGCTAGTTATCATGACTAGGGGTTTAAATTAACCCCCGTTGCCTCCACCACATCCTGCTCCAATACCCAACTGTTGAACTTTTGAGGCCAGTTTTTCCAGCGGACCAGCAACCATTTTTTACCCTTTTCTCTCTTCTGATCTAGAATCTCCTCCACGTGAAAGACTTTGTCTTTACCCAACTGGACCTTCTGTAATTCCTTCTCATAAAAAGATCCCTCTATAAGATCCCCGTCATAATCTTTTAATTTGTAGACCGGCGGAATGCGTGGCAGACATTCGGTAACGGTAAACAACTCCGAGCTAAAGCCTTGTTCGTATTTTTTGTCGAAAACACCCCTCAACTTTGATATACGCACCAAGTCACCCACTAGGAATTTAAAAGTCATTTTTTTCTTACGGCGAAGTGGGAACAAACCATACATATTTTTAAAGACTTGAAAAGAGTTTTCCGAAGAGACCTCCGAGGGCTTCATACGTATAGTCTTATGGTAGCTGTGGTTGTAACCGTTTACTAAATCCTGAACTATGTCTGTATATCGGTTGGTGTTGTGAGCTGTAAAATAGCGCCACATCCGCTCTTTCAAAGTCCTATTAAAGCGTTCCACAACCGAAGCTTTCAAATCAGAGCCTGTAGCAAAATGTACTATATTATACTTATTCATTAGCTTCTGAAATGTTTTATTAAAAAATTCTTTTCCGCCATCCGTCTGCACTTTCTTGGGGGCGCCTCCTGCCTTCAAGATCGATTCAAAGGCCCTGGTCACCTCTGCCCCGCTCTTATTTTTTAACACCCTTACATAGGCTAATTTAGAGAAAATATCTATAACCGTTAGCATGTAGCGATTTCCATCATTTTTATCGGCAAGGGACTGCATGTCACATAGATCCGCCTGAAATTGGGATAATGGATGCGTAGAAAAAACTCTATTTCTTGGAAAATGTTTTCTTACAGGTTTATGTAGAGTGTAGGCATCTTGCTCTGATAACCATTCATTCACTTTAGCATCGCTTAACAGACTCCCTGTTTCTTCGACTATAGCTCTCTGTAAACGCTCTTTACCCCCATAAGACCCGGGGTTAGAGGGATTATAATATATGTTTTTCAACAGCTGCTCAGCCATCCTTCTTGCCTCTCTGAGGTACAATAACTGTAATGAGCCACTTTCATATAACGACAACATTTCAGTTTGTGAATTTTTATTTTAAGAATGCAACAATTATTACGTATACAGACAATTCAGGATTTGTTGCAAGATACAAGTCCCCGTTTTCTCAACAATCACAGCATGCAACACCCTGTATATATTGTTTAGATTTACAGGTTTGTTTCGCTGAATTTTTAAAACACACACGTCTGATATATAAGTATATAAACAACAAATATGATACACATTCACATTAAAGGGTGGTTCAAACAAATAATGTAAAATCTTAGCCAAAGTTATTTCTAGTTCTTCAGAATCCTCAACAAGCCTTGATACCATATGTGACCATTGTAAACTCTCGCCCGTATGTCGGACATGTTTCATGATTTGCTCCATTTTTAACACACGCTCTACAATAACCCCTGTATTGTGGGTTGTGTAGAACTTTACATTGTTCACTTTATTTTCAATAATCTGATGCATAACATTTGTAAGGTCTCTCAAAAGAAAAAATGTATTTATTCGCTCAAACATCGTAGACACATAGTTACCCATAGCTCTAAATAAACAAAATGTCACTCGGTCTCTTGGGATTTATTGAGCCAGAAAAGCATCACATCAGCCATCACAGCTTCCCTGTATTTGTTGTCGTCCACCAGGGTGTGTCGGATTTCTTTGAGTTTCTCATGGATGAAGAGGGCCTCCTTCAGTTCATGTAGGAAGGCTTCGGTTACCCCGTAAACTCTAGGGATAGACGGCGCAATACCCATAGACTCCAGGGCGATGACCAGCGCTGGTATAAAACGGCAGGACCACAGTCTTTTCACCAGCTCCTCAAAATGATTGAAAAAGTAGTATCTAGGAGGGTCGTAGAGGCAAGGATGACGACGCTGGCTGGGATGATTGATCTCACAGCCGATGCATTTTTCTCGTATATATTCGCCAATCACCACGTTTAAAAGTGTAGCTACAGAGGCCTTGATTGTATCCACAAAAACAGTACTGGCCACCCCATCAAACACATCCTCAGGCTGGGTAAATGTCGGGGGTGTCACGGGTCTTGCCAGGGGTGCGTAGAGTGTAGGGCTTCGTGGCATAGAGTCTTTAGTGTCGGGCCCCCATGACGTAGTGGCTTCCTCGTAGATGGTCTGGAGATCCATGGTGTATGCTGAAATGAAGAACTGTCTGCTTTTTTTCTTTTTATTGTAGAACAAGGCCCTTGGGTATCTGGGGGGGCGGGGTTAAAGCATCCGCTTACTTAGTTTTCTTCTGACGCTGTATCTTCTTGAGGCTCTTTTGCATCGTAATCTTTACGATTCGTATATATTATGCACTTCTTTAAATGAACAAGGCTCTGACGCTGTTGGCTCTGTACAAAGAGAGCATCCAACGGTTGCAACATTTTCAATTCCAGTACATCCCAACTGTTAAAAGGAATAAGCAGACGCAGTCGGGTATCCCCAGTCAGGCCACCACCCCTAAGTTTGTGGTTTCGGATTGCCTCGGTGCCGATATAGAACTCCACGCTGCCGCACGGTCGGCCATTCTTTCTTTGTATTTTCACCCTGTGAAATATTTGTCCTGAGGAGTCCGGGGTACCTTCCCAACGGGTCTCGTGGCCCGTGAACACACTATACCCCTTGGTGATAAGGCTCAGTTCAGGACACACAACCTTGCGAAAAACCGACCAGTCTTCAACACCATATTCCAAGCCTACAGTCTGGTCTGTATATTCTTCTCCTTCATCTACCGTATAGAGGGTCACTCTACAGGCCAGGTAATCAAACCGATACCCCCACTGCTGGCCATTAGACATCAGCACTTGATCTGTCAGAGCATGTGCTGGCGGTATTTGGGTTCTATACACATTTAAAAAACGTTTTTTTGGCGCATCATATATTGCTGGTTGATACTTTGCCCTTTCTCTATGGGCAACCCGAAGGCCTGTTTCAGTTGTTACAGTCATCACTGCTTTGGTACCGATCCCAAATTCCATGGTTATTCTTAAGATCTTGTGCACTCTTAAACAGGTATTGTTCAGCGGCTTTATAAGGGGCCTTAACCAACCCAAACCGTGAGAAACAGTAACAGGTTGACCTGACACATGGTCACTTACTCAACCCAGGGCATGCACCCTTCTACATGACATAGGGTCATAAATCATTACATAGGGTCATAAATCAGGCTTGGGTCATCAATCATTAACGGCCTGTCAAAGGGACCCTTACTCACCCCATAGCCCCCACCTAACCAGGCTTGTCTATCAGGCTTGGGTCATCAATCATTAACGGCCTGTCAAATGGACCCTTACTCACCCCATAGCCCCCACCTAACCAGGCTTGCCTGACCAGAAGACATGCACACGTCATCACTACATAGGGTTCACATAGAGTTCACATAGGGTCATCAATCAAAATATTGACCCGTGACATCTACTCTATTCTCTCTACCATCTAGCAGTATCTACCATTATCTAGCACCATCTAGCAGTATCTACCATTATCTAGCACCATCTAGCAGTTTCTATCACCATCTACCTCTATCTAGCATTATTTAGCATCATCTAGCACCATCTAGCACCATCTACCGGTATCTACCTCCATCTAGCAGTATCTACCGCTATCTAGCACCATCTACCACCATCTAGCAGTATCTACCGCTATCTAGCACCATCTAGCACCATCTAGCAGTATCTACCAGTATCTACTACCATCTAGCACCATCTACCAGTATCTACTACTATCTAGCATCATCTACCACCATCTAGCAGTATCTACCGCCATCTAGCACCATCTAGCACTATCTAGCATCATCTAGCACTATCTAGCACCATCTACCCCTATCTAGCACCATCTACCAGTATCTACCGCTATCTAGCAGTATCTACCCCTATCTAGCGCCATCTACTACCATCTAGCACCCTCTACCAGTATCTACCGCTATCTAGCAGTATCTACCCCTATCTAGCACCATCTACCAGTATCTAGCATCATCTACCAGTATCTAGCAGTATCTACCAGTATCTACCAGTATCTACCAGTATCTACCACCATCTAGCACTATCTAGCAGTATCTAGCAGTATCTACCACCATCTAGCACCATCTACCAGTATCTACCAGTATCTACCACCGGTCGGTAGAGCATGGTGATTGTGACGCTAGAGTTGTGGGATCCGTTACCACGGGGGACCAGTACGGAAAATCTATGCACTCACTATGCACTCACTAGGCACTCACTATGCACTCACTATGCACTGACTATGCACTCACTATGCACTCACTATGCACTCACTATGCAAGTCGCTCTGGATAAGAGAGAGTCAGCTAAATGACAATCATGTAAATCTACCACTGAAGCTTCCCCACAGTTTCCTGCCTGTCCTTCAGCCAATCTAAATGCAGGTCAATTTAATGAGGTGCTCCCTTTGTTTGAGAGACAGCTTTAAAAAAATTAAATGTAGTGTTACTGGTTTAAAATATATATATATATATTTATTTTATTTTATTTAGCCGTTATTTTACCAGGTAAGTTGACTGAGAACATGTTCTCATTTGCAGCAACGACCTGGGGAATAGTTACAGGGGAGAGGAGGGGGATGAATGAGCCAATTGTAAACTGGGGATTATTAGGTGACCTTGATGGTTTGAGGGCCAGATTGGGAAGTTAGCCAAGACACCCGGGGTTAACACCCCTACTCTTACGATAAGTGCCACGGGATATTTAATGACCTCAGAGTCAGGAAACCCGTTTATGTCCCATCCGAAAGACGGCACCCTACACAGGGCAGTGTCACCCAATCACTGCCCTGGGGCATTGGGATATTTATTTTTAGACCACAGGAAAGGGTGCCTCCTACTGGCCCTTCAACACCACTTCCAGCAGCATCTGGTCTCCCATCTAGTGACCGACAGGACCATCCCTGCTTAGCTTCAGAAGCAAGTCAGCAGTGGGATGCAGGGTGGTATGCTGCTGGCATTGGTCTGGGAACAGACTGATATAGTGTTGCTATATGTGTGATAAAACACCGATCTATCCACTGTGAGGCCATATGCCCATGGAAACAGAGCTCAATGCTGGACCTGTTGGCTTCCTCAGCCCCTCTGTCCCAGTCTATGCCCAGGAGAAGTGAGGGGGTGGTGGGGTGCATGGCTAGGCGATGCTGGGGTCTGGCTAGTCGCTAGGTCTCACCTGGCTCTCCACCAGCATGGCCATGTCCATGAACATGTCATGTAGCTCACGGATGCTGTTCTCCAGCTTGATGATCTCAGTGTGACGAGTCTCGATCTCGTTCATCGCCTGCTGGGTGATGTTGGAGTCCATGACGATCTGAAGGATCAGGGGTGAGAGGATGAGAGAGAGAGAGATAGGGTAAGAGAGAGAGAGGGAGAGAGAGAGACACATTAGATACAGCCATCTGCTCCACTTTCCTCTAAAAGACAGCTCTGTCTGGAATAATTATTCCAACGTTCTCCCAGGTGACAGAGAGCTGGCTAGCATGCCGATAAACAGCCGGTGCACCCTCTCCTCTCCTCCCCTCCCCTGCCCTCTCCTGTCCTCTCCTCCCCTACCCTGCCCTCTCCTGTCCTCTCCTCCCCTACCCTGCCCTCTCCTCTCCTCTCCTCCCCTACCCTGCCCTCTCCTCCCTTACCCTCTCCTTTCGTGTTCTCTACTCCCCTCTCCTGTCCTCTCCTCCCTTACCCTCAGGGCTGAGAGTACAGGCTGACTACCCACCACAATACATGAGGAATGAGAGTATAGCCTGGCTACCCACCACAATACATGAGGAATGAGAGTATAGCCTGGCTACCCACCACAATACATGAGGAATGAGAGTACAGCCTGGCTACCCACCACAATACATGAGGAATGAGAGTACAGCCTGGCTACCCACCACAATACACGAGGAATGAGAGTATAGCCTGGCTACCCACCACAATACATGAGGAATGAGAGTACAGCCTGGCTACCCACCACAATACATGAGGAATGAGAGTACAGCCTGGCTACCCACCACAATACACGAGGAATGAGAGTATAGCCTGGCTACCCACCACAATACATGAGGAATGAGAGTATAGCCTGGCTACCCACCACAATACACGAGGAATGTGTGTGATTCTTTCTAACAATCACCCCTGAGGTGAAGATCTCTGGGTTCTAACGCTCACCCCTGAGGTGAAGATCTCTGGGTTCTAACGCTCACCCCTGAGGTGAAGATCTCTGGGTTCTAACGCTCCCCCCTGAGGTGAAGATCTCTGGGTTCTAACGCTCACGCCTGAGGTGAATATGTCTGGGTTCTAACACTCACCCCTGAGGTGAAAATCTCTGGGTTCTAACACTCACCCCTGAGGTGAAGATCTCTGGGTTCTAACGCTCCCCCCTGAGGTGAAGATCTCTGGGTTCTAACACTCACCCCTGAGGTGAAGATCTCTGGGTTCTAACACTCACCGCTGAGGTGAAAATCTCTGGGTTCTAACGCTCACCCCTGAGGTGAAGATCTCTGGGTTCTAACGCTCACCCCTGAGGTGAAGATCTCTGGGTTCTAACGCTCACCCCTGAGGTGAAGATCTCTGGGTTCTAACACTCACCCCTGAGGTGAAGATCTCTGGGTTCTAACACTCACCCCTGAGGTGAAGATCTCTGGGTTCTAACACTCACCCCTGAGGTGAAGATCTCTGGGTTCTAACACTCACCCCTGAGGTGAAGATCTCTGGGTTCTAACACTCACCCCTGAGGTGAAGATCTCTGGGTTCTAACACTCACCCCTGAGGTGAAGATCGCTGGGTTCTAACACTCACCCCTGAGGTGAAGATCACTGGGTTCTAACACTCACCCCTGAGGTGAAGATCGCTGGGTTGTCGCTCTCTAACATGCTCTCCAGCTCCTCGTTTGTTGTATTCCTCCCAGCTGTAAACACACACACACACACACACACACACACACACACACACACACACACACACACACACACACACACACACACACACACACACACACACACACACACAACACACACACACACACACACACACACACACACACACACACACACACACACACACACACACACACACACAGCTCATCAATATGGATTGTGGTTTGCATGCAACATTCCAGTTCAAAGCATGATAATAAACAGACAACCAAATGTCTACAGAATCAATATGTAACAGCTGGAAACACCCCGCAGACGTCCACAGATCTGACCTTCTATTCCCAACCCCAGGTGGTACACTAAACACACCCAGACATGCTACGGAGTGTGCGTGTGTGCTTGTGCGTGTGTGTGTGTGTGTGTGTGTGCGTGTGTGTGTGTCCATTCACACAAACCAAGACGGGTCCTTCACTTTCGTCAGGTAAAGGACAGGAGAAAGAAATCATTGTGTGATTGCTGGATCATTCACAGAACCAACAGTCACCCCCCAGGCTCATTGACAGATTTGTATTTGATCATGTTTCTGCTGTTTGTTCTTTGTTATAGGGCCAAAAAGACTGAAGAAGTGGTTTATCCAGACATCTCCGTTTTGGATAGATAATTATTTGTGTTGTTGTTTGTTTAGTATTTCCAATTTTAGTGAAGCCCTAAGCTAACATTTTCTGGGTTGCTGTGTTTTTGGTTGAATAGTCCATTATTTCCCTCTCGCCCTCCTCTCCTCCTGTGCTCCCTCCTCTCCTCCTGTGCTCCCTCCTCTCCTCCTGTGCTCCCTGTCTGTAGATTAATTAAGGAGCAGTGAGAGGCTCACAGTTATATCTCTCTCCCAGATGCTGCCACTCCCTCTCCACCTCAGTCCCCACCTCCCTCTCTACCTGTCTCCATTCAGTCTCCACCTGTCTCCATTCAGTCTCCACCTCAGTCTCCATTCAGTCTCCACCACAGTCTCCATTCAGTATCCACCCCAGTCTCCATTCAGTCTCCACCTGTCTCCATTCAGTCTCCACCTCAGTCTCCAGCCCCGTCTCCATTCAGTCTCCACCTCAGTCTCCACCTCAGTCCCCATCTCTACCTCCGTCTCCATCTCAGTCTCCATTCAGTCTTCACCTCCCCCTCCACCTGTCTCCACCTTAGTCTCCACCTCAGTCTCCATTCAGTCTCCACCTCAGTCTCCACCTCAGTCTCCACCTTAGTCTCCATTCAGTCTCCAGCCCCGTCTCCATTCAGTCTCCACCTAAGTCTCCATTCAGTCTCCACCTCAGTCTCCAGCCCCGTCTATATTCAGTCTCCACCTCAGTCTCCATCTCTACCTCCGTCTCCATCTCCCTTTCCACCTCAGTCTTCACCTCCCTCTCCACCTATCTCCATTCAGTCTCCACCTGTCTCCATTCAGTCTCCACCTCCCTCTCCACCTCAGTCTCCATCTCCCTCTCCACCTATCTCCATTCAGTCTCCACCTCCATCTCTACCTCCGTCTCCATCTCCCTCTCCACCTCAGTCTCCATTCAGTCTCTACTTCCCTCTCCACCTCAGTCTTCACCTCCCTCTCCACCTGTCTCTATTCAGTCTCCGCCTCAGTCTCCACCTCAGTCTCCACCTCAGTCTCAATTCAGTCTCCACCTCAGTCTCCATTCAGTCTCCACCTCCCTCTCCACCTCCCTCTCAACCTGTCTCCATTCAGTCTCCATCTCCCTCTCCACCTCCGTCTCCATCTCCGTCTCCACCTCCATCTATACCTTAGTCGCCAGCTCCCTCTCCACATCCCTGTATACTTGTCTCCACCTGGAAGGACCGACCATTCCATGACATCAACATATAGTTGTAACCACGGTTTCAGGCTGTGTTTATTTATATGTATTCACCTTTATTTAACGAGGCAAGTCAGTTAAGAACAAATTCTTATTTTCAATGACGGCCTGGGAACAGTAACAGCCAACAATGCTTATACAAGCTTATATTTTGGGTTCTGATGGGGTATGTCAGTTGAACTAAGCTTGTGAAGAGAAGTTATATTCTTCAAGAATGTATATATCATGAATTTGGGACGGCAGGGTAGCCTAGTGGTTAGAGCGCTAGTAACCGAAAGGTTGCAAGTTCGAATCCCCAAGCTGACAAGGTACAAATCTGTTGTTCTGCCCCTGAACAAGGCAGTTAATCCACTGTTCCTAGGCTGTCACTGAAAATAAGAATTTGTTCTTAACTGACTTGCCTAGTTAAATATAGGTAAAAAAAAAAAAAAAGTTAAATAAATAAATGGATGTACCAACTGCTGATTGCCCCTTTAATCACCTGTCTCTCATGGACCAGGCTTCATTAGACCATGCTCAGGACTAGGACAGGAGGAGAGGCTGGATCTAATGTGTGTGTGTGTGGGTCAGGGTTGGGGCTCCCAGGCAGTGGCTGTGATGGTGAGTAATAGTGGTCGGGGGGTCAGGGCCCATGATTACCTTCCTGGTCAGAATACTGATGCAGCTGCCCTCTGATAGATACCAGTGTGTGTGTGTGCGCGCGTCACGGCACAATCACTCAAATGAGGAGAGGGAGAGAGGACAGATAGATCAGGAGATGATGCCCATCTCGCAGCCCTCCAAATGTACCCCTCATAACGTTCATCTCTCGCAACTTGGGTTTCACAAGATGCAATTGCCTCGCTCTCTGTTTCTCCCTCCTCCACCCCTCCATCTCTGTTTCTCTCTCTCTCCTCCACCCCTCAATCTCTGTTTCTCACACTCTCTCTCCTCCATCTCTGTTTCTCTCTCCTCCACCCCTCAATCTCTCTGTTTCTATCTCTCTCTCTCCTCCACCCCTCCATCTCTGTTTCTCTCTCTCTCCTCCACCCCTCCATATCTGTTTCTCTCTCTCCTCCACCCCTCCATCTCTGTTTCTCTCTCTCTCCTCCACCCCTCCATCTCCATTTCTCTCTCTCTCTCTCTCTCTCTCTCCTCCACCCCTCAATCTCTGTTTCTCTCTCTCTCCTCCATCTCTCTGTTTCTCTCTCTCTCTCCTCCACCCCTCCATCTCTGTTTCTCTCTCTCTCCTCCACCCCTCCATCTCCATTTCTCTCTCTCCTCCATCCCCCATCTCTGTTTCTCTCTCTCCTCCACCCCTCCATCTCTGTTTCTCTCTCTCTCACTCTCCTCCACCCCTCCATCTCTGTTTCTCTCTCTCTCTCCTCCACCCCTCAATCTCTGTTTCTTTCTCTCTCTCTCTCCTCCATCTCTCTGTTTCTATCTCTCTCTCTCTCCTCCACCCCTCCATCTCTGTTTCTCTCTCTCTCCTCCACCCCTCCATCTCTGTTTCTCTCTCTCTCTCTCCTCCACCCCTCAATCTCTGTTTCTCTCTCTCTCTCCTCCACCCCTCCATCTCTGTTTCTCTCTCTCTCCTCCATCTCTCTGTTTCTCTCTCTCTCTCCTCCACCCCTGTTTCTCTCTCTCCTCCATCTCTCTGTTTCTCTCTCTCTCTCCTCCACCCCTCAATCTCTGTCTCTCTCTCTCTCCTCCACCCCTCAATCTCTGTTTCTCTCTCTCTCCTCCACTCCAAAGGCTAAATTTAAACCTTATTGGTGAGGTCACTTTTACTGAAAACAACCCAAACCTCATAACAGGCCATAGCATGGAAGAGACAGGCACAACAGACTGCCTGGTGGGTAAGTCAAGGAGAAGGTACATTATCTTACACGTACAACATCATCCTTTGTGGACCCTATGACAGGCGCTGAAGGAGGCTCTGGCAGGTTACCGTGGAGACCATAACACAGTCTGTGAAGTCCCCAAACGACTGACTGATATCGCGATATATAAAATATAACAACGTTTTATATGACTGATATCATTCAAAAAAGACCCAACAAAAGGTGCAACCTGTTAACAGAAAGTAGTATCTGTGTGTGTGTGTGTACGGTGTAGATTGTGACATCATACGCTCATTACCCATGTAAATTCATGCGTGTGTAGGATATATTAGACATCTTAAATCGACGGTAAGAGGGAATGTTTCAACAAACAGCATCGCTCTCGGTGTCGAGCCGCATGTGAAAGTGGAGAGCACAAGTCCTAATGAATATGTATATGATGGATGCATTCAGATGGATACGTGACCCTTGACCTAGTGCGAAGGAATCTACATTACCAGAGCCCCATTAAGTCAACACACAGCCCTGAGGAAGCACAGTAGATATATTCAACTCCTGGGACGCGTGTTGCTGTTATATCAAAGGTAAGTTGCCTAGACCTAAACCTTTGTGTGTTCATATACAGCACCAGTCAAAAGTTTGGACACACCAACTCATATTCTAATTATTATATATATATTTTTTGGGGTTCCAACCGCCATGTCTTTGTGAGACGCAGAGTAGGTGAGAGAATGACAAAAGTGTGCAAATCTGTCGCCAAGGCAAAGGGTGGCTACTTTGAAGAATCTATAATCTAAAATATATTTTGATTTGTTTAACACTTTTTTGGTTACTAAATGATTCCATATGTGTTATTTCATCGTTTTGATGTCTTCACTATTATTCTGTAACATGGAAAATAGTCAAAATAAAGAAAAACGTATGACTGGTAGTGTACATTAGCAGTCGTTTGTCTTGAGATATCTGTTAATTAAAATAGTTGAATCATGTTTCCTTGTGTACTCTAGCCTTTAGGAAAGCAACCTTAAATGTCGTCTGAATGGCCGGGGTCTACAAAACATCTGAGAGGATCAAAAGAACAGGAGAAAGTGGATGGTGCATTAGTTCTGATTGTACATCTCATTCTGTATTCTAAACACATCTCTAACAGAGTTGCAAGAGAATGAGATCCTTGAAGTAGGCTAATTTCCAAGAGCATGATATCCTTGAAGTAGGCTAATTTCCAAGAGCATGATATCCTTGAAGTAGGCTAATTTCCAAGAGAATGAGATCCTTGAAGTAGGCTAATTTCCAAGAGAATGAGATCCTTGAAGTAGGCTAATTTCCAAGAGCATGAGATCCTTGAAGTAGGCTAATTTCCAAGAGAATGAGATCCTTGAAGTAGGCTAATTTCCAAGAGCATGGGATCCTTGAAGTAGGCTAATTTCCAAGAGAATGAGATCCTTGAAGTAGGCTAATTTCCAAGAGAATGAGATCCTTGAAGCTAATTTGCTGATGACACTGTCATTTGTCCCCATGATTGCTGAATACACAGACGGCTGAACAGGACCAGTGATGTAAAATGCAGCACCTTCAGAAAGTATTCATTCACATTTATTATACCTTTATTTAACTAAGCAAGTCAGTTTAAGAACAAATTCTTATTTACAATGACCGCCTAGGAACAGTGGGTTAACAGATTTTTACTTCGTCAGCTCAGGGATTCGATCCAGCAATCTTTCGGTTACTAGTCCAACGCTCTAACCACTAGGCTACCTGCCTCCTCTAACCACTAGGCTACCTGCCTCCTCTAACCACTAGGCTACCTGCCTCCTCTAACCACTAGACTACCTGCCTCCTCTAACCACTAGGCTACCTGCCTCCTCTAACCACTAGGCTACCTGCCTCCTCTAACCACTAGGCTACCTGCCTCTAACCACTAGGCTACCTGCCTCTCTAACCTCTAGGCTACCTACTGGTTACTGGCCCAACGCTCTAACCACTAGGCTACCTACTGGTTACTGGCCCAACCCTCTAACCACTAGGCTACCTGCTGGTTACTGGCCCAACCCTCTAACCACTAGGCTACCTACTGGTTACTGGCCCAACCCTCTAACCACTAGGCTACCTGCTGGTTACTGGCCCAACACTCTAACCACTAGGTTACCTGCTGGTTACTGGCCCAATGCTCTAACCACTAGGCTACCTGCTGGTTACTGGCCCAACGCTCTAACCACTAGGCTACCTGCTGGTTACTGGTCCAACGCTCTAACCACTAGGCTACCTGCTGGTTACTGGCCCAACGCTCTAACCACTAGGCTACCTGCTGGTTACTGGCCCAACGCTCTAACCACTAGGCTACCTGCTGGTTACTGGCCCAACGCTCTAACCACTAGGCTACCTGCTGGTTACTGACCCAACGCTCTAACCACTAGGCTACCTGCTGGTTACTGGCCCAACGCTCTAACCACTAGGCAACCTGCTGGTTACTGGCACAACACTCTAACCACTAGGCTACCTGCTGGTTACTGGTCCAATGCTCTAACCACTAGACTACCTGCTGGTTACTAGCCCAACGCTCTAACCACTAGGCTACCTGCTGGTTACTGGTCCAACACTCTAACCACTAGGCTACCTGCTGGTTACTAGCCCAACGCTCTAACCACTAGGCTACCTGCTGGTTACTGGCCCAACACTCTAACCACTAGGCTACCTGCTGGTTACTGGTACAACACTCTAAACACTAGGCTACCTGCTGGTTACTGGCCCAATGCTCTAACCACTAGGCTACCTGCTGGTTACTGGTCCAACACTCTAACCACTGGGCTACCTGCTGGTTACTGGCCCAACGCTCTAACCACTAGGCTTCCTGCTGGTTACTGGCCCAACGCTCTAACCACTAGACTACCTGCTGGTTACTGTTCCAACACTCAAACCACTAGGCTACCTGCTGGTTACTGTTCCAACGCTCTAACCACTAGGCTACCTGCTGGTTACTGGCCCAACGCTCTAACCACTAGGCTACCTGCTGGTTACTGGCCCAACGCTCTAACCACTAGGCTACCTGCTGGTTACTGGCCCAACGCTCTAACCACTAGGCTTCCTGCTGGTTACTGGCCCAACGCTCTAACCACTAGGCTACCTGCTGGTTACTGTTCCAACACTCAAACCACTAGGCTACCTGCTGGTTACTGGCCCAACGCTCTAACCACTAGGCTACCTGCTGGTTACTAGCCCAACGCTCTAACCACTAGGCTACCTGCTGGTTACTAGCCCAACGCTCTAACCACTAGGCTACCTGCTGGTTACTGGCCCAACACTCTAACCACTAGGCTACCTGCTGGTTACTGGTCCAACACTCTAACCACTGGGCTACCTGCTGGTTACTGGCCCAACGCTCTAACCACTAGGCTTCCTGCTGGTTACTGGCCCAACGCTCTAAACACTAGGCTACCTGCTGGTTACTGTTCCAACACTCAAACCACTAGGCTACCTGCTGGTTACTGGCCCAACGCTCTAACCACTTGGCTACCTGCTGGTTACTGGCCCAACGCTCTAACCACTTGGCTACCAGCTGGTTACTGGTCCAATGCTCTAACCACTAGGCTACCTGCTGGTTACTGGCCCAACGCTCTAACCACTAGGCTACCTGCTGGTTACTGGCCCAACGCTCTAACCACTAGGCTACCTGCTGGTTACTGTTCCAACGCTCTAACCACTAGGCTACCTGCTGGTTACTGTTCCAACGCTCTAACCACTAGGCTACCTGCTGGTTACTGTTCCAACGCTCTAACCACTAGGCTACCTGCTGGTTACTGGCCCAACGCTCTAACCACTAGGCTACCTGCTGGTTACTGTTCCAACGCTCTAACCACTAGGCTACCTGCTGGTTACTGTTCCAACGCTCTAACCACTAGGCTACCTGCTGGTTACTGGCCCAACGCTCTAACCACTAGGCTACCTGCTGGTTACTGGCCCAACGCTCTAACCACTAGGCTACCTGCTGGTTACTGGCCCAACGCTCTAACCACTAGGCTACCTGCTGACTTATTCCACATACAGCCTGAATTAAAATGGTATTATTTTGTTTCTCATCCATTAACACAGAATACCAATGACAGTGAAAACATGTTTTTTGAAATTAATTGAAAATGAAATACAGAAATATTTAATTGACATAACTATTCACAACCCTGAGTCAATACAAGTTAGAATCACCTTTGGCAGTGTTTACAGCTTTGAGTCTTTCTGGGTCAGTCTCTAAGAGCTGTGAGTCTTTCTGGGTCAGTCTCTAAGAGCTGTGAGTCTTTCTGGGTCAGTCTCTAAGAGCTGTGAGTCTTTCTGGGTCAGTCTCTAAGAGCTGTGAGTCTCTAAGAGATTTGCACACCTGGATTATACAATATTTGCACGTGATTATTTGTTATTGTTCTTCAAGACAGTTTAAGTCAAAACTAAATAACCCACTCAGGAATATTCAATTTTGTCTTGGTAAGCAACTCCAGTGTATATTTGGCCTTGTGTTTTAGGTTATTGTCCTGCTGAGAGGTACATTTGTGTTTCAGTGTCTGTTGGAAACCACACAGAACCAGGTTTTCCTTTAGGATTTTGCCTGAGCTTAGCTCTATTCCGTTTCTTGCCGATGACAAGCATACCCATAACATGATGCAGCCACCACCATGCTTGAAAATATGAGTGGTACTCTGTGATGTGCTGTGTTGGATTTGCCCCAAACATAACAATTTGTATTCAGAACATAAAGTTCATTTCTTTGCCACAGTTTTAATTTAGTGGCTTGTTGCTAACAGGATGCATGTTTTGGAATATTTGTGTTCTGTACAGGCTTCCATCTTTTCACTCTGTCCTTTAGGTTAGTATTGTGGAGTAACTGCAATGTTGTTGATCCATCCTGAGTTTTCTCTTATCACAATCATTAAACTCCGTTACTGTTTTAAAGTCACCATTGGCCTCATGGTGAAATCTCTGAACAATTTCCTTCCTCTCCGACAACTGAGTTAGGAAGGACGCCTGTATCTTTGTAGTGACTGGATGTATTTATATACCATCCAAAGTGTAATTAATAACTTCACCATGCTCAAAGGGATATTCAATATCCAAACAGTTTGACAACTCTGGAACACGTTTCGCTCTACGACCCCCACAAGTGTCAGGGGCCTCGTCTGAAGTTGGTATGTTGTGCTGTAGTGTCCGACCGTTTAGGCTACAAAATGATGTGACCTTATGTGACCTTACGTGACCTTATATGACCTTATGTGACCTTATGTGACTGTCGAAAAGGGAGATTCTTACGAACATGTCTGAAGGTAACCGGTACCATTTTTTAAGATGAATTGGAAGTATGAAGCACGGTAGAGTTTTGTCTACCCCCCACCAAAAAATGGGTTAAATATGTGTAAAAAGTTATATTTCCTGAGCTTTCTAACAGTATACAGTGCATCTGGAAAGTATTCAGACCCCTTGACTTTTTCACACATTTTGTTACGTTACAGCTGTCACGCCCTGACCTTAGAGAGCCGTTTTATATCTCTATATCTCTTGGTGAGGTCAGGGTGTGATGTGGGGCATTCTATCTTTTGTTTTCTATGTTTCTTTATTTCCATGTTTTGGCCGGGTATGGTTCTCAATCAGGGACAGCTGTCTATCGTTGTCTCTGATTGGGAATCATACTTAGACAGCCCTTTTTCCCTCCTTCAGTGTGGGTAGTTAACTTTGTTTGTGGCACTATAGCCCTGTAAGCTTCATGGTTGTTTCTTTCGTTTGTTGTTTTGTTGGCGACATTTTAAAAGAAAAGAAAATGTACCCTCGCCACGCTGCACTTTGGTCTACTTCCAAATTTAAAAAATTCACCTCATCAATCTACACACAATAACCCATAATGACAAAGCAAAAACAGATTTTAAGACATTTTTGCAAATGTATAAAAAATAAAAACAACTGAAATTTTACATTTACATAAGTATTCAGACCTTTTACTCAGTACTTTGTTGAAGCACCTTTGGCAGCGATGACAGTCTTCTTGGGTATGAAGCTACAAGATTTGCACAGCTGTACTTTGGGAGTTTCTCCCTTTCTTTTCTGCAGATCCTCTCAACCTCTGTCAGGTTGGATGGGGAGCATTGCTGCACAGATTTTTCATGTCTCTCCAGAGATGTTCGATTGAGTTCAAGTCCGGGTTCTGGCTGAGCCACTCAAGGACATTCAGAGACTTTTCTTGAAGCAACTCCTGAAGCGCCTAAAAATGGTCTGTCCTCGATTGCAACACTCACTACCGAGTTCCAAACTGCCTCTGGAAGCAGCGTCAGCACAAGAACTGTTTGTCGGGAGATTCATGAAATGGGTTTCCATGGCCGAGCGGCTGTACACAAGCCTTAGATCATCATGCGCAATGCCAAGCGTCGGCTGGAGTGATGTCAAGCTCAGCGCCATTGTACTCTGGAGCAGTGGTAACACGTTCTCTGGAGTGATGAATCATGCTTCTCCATCTGGCGATTTGACGGATACCAGGAGAACGCTACCTGCCCGTATGCATTGTGACCACTGTAAAGTTTGGTGGAGGCGGAATAATGGTCTGGGGCTGTTTTTCATAGTTCGGGCCCCTTAGTTCCAGTGAAGGGGAATCTTAATGCTACAGCATAGAACAACATTCTAGATGATTCTGTGCTTCCATGTTTGTAGAAACAGTTTGGGGAAGGGTCTTTCCTGTTTCAACATGACAATGCCCCCGTGCACAAAGTGAGGTCCATACAGAAATGGTTTGTTGAGATCAGTGTGGAAGAACTTGACTGGCCTGCACAGAGCCCTGACTTCAACCCCATCAAAAACCTTTGGGATGAATTAGAACGCCAACTGTGAGCCAGGCCTAATATCCCAACATCAGTGCCTGACCTCACTAATGTGTCTGAATGGAAGCAAGTTCCTGCAGCAATGACAAAAACATCTAGTGGAAAGCCTTCCCAGAAGAGTGGAGGCTGTTATAGCAGCAATGTTCCATCATCTAATGGAAAGCCTTCCCAGAAGAGTGGAGGCTGTTATAGCAGCAATGTTCCAACATCTAGTGGAAAGCCTTCCCAGAAGAGTGGAGGCTGTTGTAGCAGCAATGTTCCAACATCTAGTGGAAAGCCTTCCCAGAAGAGTGGAGGCTGTTGTAGCAGCAATGTTCCAACATCTAGAGGAAAGCCTTCCCAGAAGAGTGGAGGCTGTTGTAGCAGCAATGTTCCAACATCTAGAGGAAAGCCTTCCCAGAAGAGTGGAGGCTGTTGTAGCAGCAATGTTCCAACATCTAGAGGAAAGCCTTCCCAGAAGAGTGGAGGCTGTTGTAGCAGCAATGTTCCAACATCTAGTGGAAAGCCTTCCCAGAAGAGTGGAGGCTGTTGTAGCAGCAATGTTCCAACATCTAGAGGAAAGCCTTCCCAGAAGAGTGGAGGCTGTTGTAGCAGCAATGTTCCAACATCTAGTGGAAAGCCTTCCCAGAAGAGTGGAGGCTGTTGTAGCAGCAATGTTCCAACATCTAGAGGAAAGCCTTCCCAGAAGAGTGGAGGCTGTTGTAGCAGCAATGTTCCAACATCTAGAGGAAAGCCTTCCCAGAAGAGTGGAGGCTGTTGTAGCAGCAATGTTCCAACATCTAGAGGAAAGCCTTCCCAGAAGAGTGGAGGCTGTTGTAGCAGCAATGTTCCAACATCTAGTGGAAGGCCTTCCCAGAAGAGTGGAGGCTGTTGTAGCAGCAATGTTCCAACATCTAGAGGAAAGCCTTCCCAGAAGAGTGGAGGCTGTTGTAGCAGCAATGTTCCAACATCTAGTGGAAAGCCTTCCCAGAAGAGTGGAGGCTGTTGTAGCAGCAATGTTCCAACATCTAGAGGAAAGCCTTCCCAGAAGAGTGGAGGCTGTTGTAGCAGCAATGTTCCAACATCTAGTGGAAAGCCTTCCCAGAAGAGTGGAGGCTGTTGTAGCAGCAATGTTCCAACATCTAGAGGAAAGCCTTCCCAGAAGAGTGGAGGCTGTTGTAGCAGCAATGTTCCAACATCTAGAGGAAAGCCTTCCCAGAAGAGTGGAGGCTGTTGTAGCAGCAATGTTCCAACATCTAGAGGAAAGCCTTCCCAGAAGAGTGGAGGCTGTTGTAGCAGCAATGTTCCAACATCTAGAGGAAAGCCTTCCCAGAAGAGTGGAGGCTGTTGTAGCAGCAATGTCCCAACATCTAGAGGAAAGCCTTCCCAGAAGAGTGGAGGCTGTTGTAGCAGCAATGTTCCAACATCTAGTGGAAGGCCTTCCCAGAAGAGTGGAGGCTGTTGTAGCAGCAATGTTCCAACATCTAGAGGAAAGCCTTCCCAGAAGAGTGGAGGCTGTTGTAGCAGCAATGTTCCAACATCTAGTGGAAAGCCTTCCCAGAAGAGTGGAGGCTGTTGTAGCAGCAATGTTCCAACATCTAGAGGAAAGCCTTCCCAGAAGAGTGGAGGCTGTTGTAGCAGCAATGTTCCAACATCTAGAGGAAAGCCTTCCCAGAAGAGTGGAGGCTGTTGTAGCAGCAATGTTCCAACATCTAGAGGAAAGCCTTCCCAGAAGAGTGGAGGCTGTTGTAGCAGCAATGTTCCAACATCTAGTGGAAGGCCTTCCCAGAAGAGTGGAGGCTGTTGTAGCAGCAATGTTCCAACATCTAGAGGAAAGCCTTCCCAGAAGAGTGGAGGCTGTTGTAGCAGCAATGTTCCAACATCT
>NC_034188.2:87545364-87550364 GCF_002021735.2 Oncorhynchus kisutch | reverse complement strand
GATGGGAGAAACAGGGGGGAGACAGGGGGGACGGGAGAGACAGGGGATAGACAGGAGAAGGGAGAAACAGGGGGGAGAGACAGGGGGACGGGAGAAACAGGGGAGAGACAGGGGGACGGGAGAGACAGGGGAGAGACAGGGGGACGTGAGAGACAGGAGGACAGGAGAGACAGGAGGATGGGAGAAACAGGGGAGAGACAGGGGGACGGGAGAGACGGGGGAGAGACGGGGGAGAGACAGAGGGACAGGGGAGAGACAGGGGGATGGGAGAGACGGGGGAGACGGGGGAGAGACAGGGGGACAGGGGAGAAACAGGGGAGAGACAGGGGGATGGGAGAGACGGGGGAGAGACAGGGGAGAGACAGGGGGACAGGGGAGAGACAGGGGAGAGACAGGGGATGGGAGAGACAGGGGAGAGACAGGGGAGAGACAGGGGAGAGACAGGGGGATGGGAGAGACAGGGGAGAGACAGGGGAGAAACAGGGGAGAGACAGGGGAGAGAGGGGGATGGGAGAGACAGGGGAGAGACAGGGGAGAAGGGGGATGGGACTTTCACTATTTGCACATCATTACAACACTGTATATATACACATAATATGACATTTGAAATGTCTCACTTCTGTGAGTGTAATGTTTACTGTTTACTTCTTATTGTTTATTTCACTTTTGCTTATTATCTACTTGCTTGGCAATGTTAACATATGTTTCTCATGTCAATAAAGCCCCTTGAATTGAATTGAATTGAGAGGAGGAGGCAGGGAGACAGGTCCATTAAGGTCATTGTCTCCTCTCTCCTGACTCCTCTCTCCTGACTCCTCTCTCCTGACTCCTCTCACCTGTCTCCTCTCACCTGTCTCCTCTCACCTGACTCCTCTCACCTGACTCCTCTCTCCTGCCTCCTCTCACCTGTCTCCTCTCTCCTGACTCCTCTCACCTGACTCCTCTCTCCTGACTCCTCTCACCTGTCTCCTCTCACCTGTCTCCTCTCACCTGACTCCTCTCACCTGACTCCTCTCACCTGACTCCTCTCTCCTGACTCCTCTCACCTGACTCCTCTCTCCTGACTCCTCTCACCTGACTCCTCTCTCCTGACACCTCTCACCTGACTCCTCTCACCTGACTCTTCTCACCTGACTCCTCTCTCCTGACTCCTCTCTGCTGACTCCTCTCTCCTGCCTCCTCTCATCTGACTCCTCTCACCTGCCTCCTCTCACCTGACTCCTCTCTCCTGCCTCCTCTCATCTGACTCCTCTCTCCTGACTCCTCTCTGCTGACTCCTCTCACCTGACTCCTCTCACCTGACTCCTCTCACCTGCCTCCTCTCATCTGACTCCTCTCTCCTGCCTCCTCTCATCTGACTCCTCTCTGCTGACTCCTCTCTGCTGACTCCTCTCACCTGACTCCTCTCTCCTGACTCCTCTCACCTGACTCCTCTCACCTGACTCCTCTCTACTGACTCCTCTCTCCTGACTCCTCTCACCTGACTCCTCTCTCCTGACTCCTCTCTCCTGACTCCTCTCTCCTGCCTTCTCTCACCTGACTCCTCTCTCCTGACTCCTCTCTCCTGCCTCCTCTCTCCTGACTCCTCTCTCCTGACTCCTCTCACCTGACTCCTCTCTCCTGACTCCTCTCACCTGACTCCTCTCACCTGACTCCTCTTTCCCTGACTCCTCTCTCCTGCCTCCTCTCACCTGACTCTCTCTCCTGCCTCCTCTCACCTGCCTCCTCTCTCCTGACTCCTCTCACCTGACTCCTCTCTCCTGACTCCTCTCACCTGACTCCTCTCTCCTGACTCCTCTCTCCTGACTCCTCTCACCTGACTCCTCTCTCCTGACTCCTCTCTTCTGCCTCCTCTCTCCTGACTCCTCTCTCCTGCCTCCTCTCACCTGCCTCCTCTCTCCTGACTCCTCTCACCTGACTCCTCTCTCCTGACTCCTCTCTCCTGACTCCTCTCACCTGACTCCTCTCTCCTGACTCCTCTCTCCTGACTCCTCTCTCCTGACTCCTCTCTTCTGCCTCCTCTCACCTGACTCCTCTCACCTGACTCCTCTCTCCTGACTCCTCTCACCTGACTCCTCTCTCCTGACTCCTCTCTCCTGACTCCTCTCACCTGACTCCTCTCTCCTGACTCCTCTCTCCTGACTCCTCTCACCTGACTCCTCTCTCCTGACTCCTCTCTTCTGCCTCCTCTCACCTGACTCCTCTCTCCTGACTCCTCTCACCTGACTCCTCTCTCCTGACTCCTCTCACCTGACTCCTCTCTCCTGACTCCTCTCTTCTGCCTCCTCTCACCTGACTCCTCTCTCCTGACTCCTCTCACCTGACTCCTCTCACCTGACTCCTCTCACCTGACTCCTCTCACCTGACTCCTCTCTTCTGCCTCCTCTCACCTGACTCCTCTCACCTGACTCCTCTCTCCTGACTCCTCTCTTCTGCCTCCTCTCACCTGACTCCTCTCTCCTGACTCCTCTCACCTGACTCCTCTCTCCTGCCTCCTCTCACCTGCCTCCTCTCTCCTGACTCCTCTCACCTGACTCCTCTCTCCTGACTCCTCTCTCCTGACTCCTCTCACCTGACTCCTCTCACCTGACTCCTCTCACCTGACTCCTCTCTCCTGACTCCTCTCACCTGACTCCTCTCTCCTGACTCCTCTCACCTGACTCCTCTCTCCTGACTCCTCTCACCTGACTCCTCTCACCTGACTCTTCTCACCTGACTCCTCTCTCCTGACTCCTCTCTGCTGACTCCTCTCTCCTGCCTCCTCTCATCTGACTCCTCTCACCTGCCTCCTCTCACCTGACTCCTCTCTCCTGCCTCCTCTCATCTGACTCCTCTCTCCTGACTCCTCTCTGCTGACTCCTCTCACCTGACTCCTCTCACCTGACTCCTCTCACCTGCCTCCTCTCATCTGACTCCTCTCTCCTGCCTCCTCTCATCTGACTCCTCTCTGCTGACTCCTCTCTGCTGACTCCTCTCACCTGACTCCTCTCTCCTGACTCCTCTCACCTGACTCCTCTCACCTGACTCCTCTCTACTGACTCCTCTCTCCTGACTCCTCTCACCTGACTCCTCTCTCCTGACTCCTCTCTCCTGACTCCTCTCTCCTGCCTTCTCTCACCTGACTCCTCTCTCCTGACTCCTCTCTCCTGCCTCCTCTCTCCTGACTCCTCTCTCCTGACTCCTCTCACCTGACTCCTCTCTCCTGACTCCTCTCACCTGACTCCTCTCACCTGACTCCTCTTTCCTGACTCCTCTCTCCTGCCTCCTCTCACCTGACTCCTCTCTCCTGCCTCCTCTCACCTGCCTCCTCTCTCCTGACTTCCTCTCACCTGACTCCTCTCTCCTGACTCCTCTCACCTGACTCCTCTCTCCTGACTCCTCTCTCCTGACTCCTCTCACCTGACTCCTCTCTCCTGACTCCTCTCTTCTGCCTCCTCTCTCCTGACTCCTCTCTCCTGCCTCCTCTCACCTGACTCCTCTCTCCTGACTCCTCTCACCTGACTCCTCTCTCCTGACTCCTCTCTCCTGACTCCTCTCACCTGACTCCTCTCTCCTGACTCCTCTCTCCTGACTCCTCTCTCCTGACTCCTCTCTTCTGCCTCCTCTCACCTGACTCCTCTCACCTGACTCCTCTCTCCTGACTCCTCTCACCTGACTCCTCTCTCCTGACTCCTCTCTCCTGACTCCTCTCACCTGACTCCTCTCTCCTGACTCCTCTCTCCTGACTCCTCTCACCTGACTCCTCTCTCCTGACTCCTCTCTTCTGCCTCCTCTCACCTGACTCCTCTCTCCTGACTCCTCTCACCTGACTCCTCTCTCCTGACTCCTCTCACCTGACTCCTCTCTCCTGACTCCTCTCTTCTGCCTCCTCTCACCTGACTCCTCTCTCCTGACTCCTCTCACCTGACTCCTCTCACCTGACTCCTCTCACCTGACTCCTCTCTTCTGCCTCCTCTCACCTGACTCCTCTCACCTGACTCCTCTCTCCTGACTCCTCTCTTCTGCCTCCTCTCACCTGACTCCTCTCTCCTGACTCCTCTCACCTGACTCCTCTCTCCTGCCTCCTCTCACCTGCCTCCTCTCTCCTGACTCCTCTCACCTGACTCCTCTCACCTGACTCCTCTCTCCTGACTCCTCTCTCCTGACTCCTCTCACCTGACTCCTCTCTCCTGACTCCTCTCTCCTGCCTCCTCTCACCTGACTCCTCTCTCCTGACTCCTCTCTCCTGCCTCCTCTCACCTGCCTCCTCTCTCCTGACTCCTCTCACCTGACTCCTCTCACCTGACTCCTCTCTCCTGACTCCTCTCTCCTGACTCCTCTCACCTGACTCCTCTCTCCTGACTCCTCTCTCCTGACTCCTCTCTTCTGCCTCCTCTCACCTGACTCCTCTCTCCTGACTCCTCTCACCTGACTCCTCTCTCCTGACTCCTCTCTCCTGACTCCTCTCACCTGACTCCTCTCTCCTGACTCCTCTCTCCTGACTCCTCTCACCTGACTCCTCTCTCCTGACTCCTCTCTTCTGCCTCCTCTCACCTGACTCCTCTCACCTGACTCCTCTCTCCTGACTCCTCTCTTCTGCCTCCTCTCACCTGACTCCTCTCTCCTGACTCCTCTCACCTGACTCCTCTCACCTGACTCCTCTCTCCTGACTCCTCTCTCCTGACTCCTCTCACCTGACGCCTCTCTCCTGACTCCTCTCTCCTGACTCCTCTTCTGCTGCCTCACTCATCCTTACATCTCTACCACTGCACTCTCTCCTCTTCTCACTTCCTCTCCTCCTGACTCACCTGTGTCTTGCGTATCCTCAGGTCAGCTGAAGACTTGTTCTGACTCTCCTCCTGCTCAATGGTCTGTTGGATACCTGCAGGAAGAGGCAGAGGGAGATGTTATATTATAGAGGCAGGTGAGATGTTATATTATAGAGGCAGAGGGAGATGTTATATTATAGAGGCAGAGGGAGATGTCATATTATAGAGGCAGGGGAGATGTCATATTATAGA
>NC_034188.2:87540364-87542864 GCF_002021735.2 Oncorhynchus kisutch | reverse complement strand
AGCGGTGACCGATAATTGCGCTCGTATCACACATCTCGGTGTTGCGATCAATACCCATCACACAAACTCAACCTGGCTGCTCATTTACTATGTAAATGTGTGTGTGTGTGTCACCAACTCTGGAGCGAGTGACAGTAATCGTCCGTGCCCAACCGAGAGAGAAGAATCCACCTGTGTAAATCGTGTTGTCTGTTACCTGCCAAGTTCTCTCTATTTCTCATGCGTTCATTCGCTCTCTGTTTTTCACCCCCCAAACACCACTTTACATCAATTTGTATAGCAGGCCCTCGTGCCAAATTGAGTCGAAAGCTCTGCCTCTGTTTGATTGTCAATTAGGGTGTGCAGGGTGAATACGTGGTCTGTCGTACGGTCTCTAACTTTGTCTCTCTCATCTTCACACTGAAATGAATCCCAAGTGGAGAGTAGCATTATTTAACATCCATCTATATCCAAATACCCATAGACTGAACTGTCTGTATATTGGGGAGGGGCCAGGTAGAATCTGCTGTATATTGGGGAGGGGCCAGGTAGAATCTGCAGTATATTGGGGAGGGGCCAGGTAGAATCTGCTGTATATTGGGGAGGGGCCAGGTAGAATATGCTGTATATTGGGGAGGAGCCAGGTAGAATCTGCAGTATATTGGGGAGGGGCCAGGTAGAATCTGCAGTATATTGCGGAGGGGCCAGGTAGAATCTGCTGTATATTGGGGAGGGGCCAGGTAGAATCTGCAGTATATTGGGGAGGGGCCAGGTAGAATCTGCAGTATATTGCGGAGGGGCCAGGTAGAATCTGCAGTATATTGGGGAGGGGCCAGGTAGAATCTGCAGTATATTGGGGAGGGGCCAGGTAGAATCTGCAGTATATTGCGGAGGGGCCAGGTAGAATCTGCTGTATATTGGGGAGGGGCCAGGTAGAATCTGCTGTATATTGGGGAGGGGCCAGGTAGAATCTGCAGTATATTGCGGAGGGGCCAGGTAGAATCTGCTGTATATTGGGGAGGGGCCAGGTAGAATCTGCAGTATATTGGGGAGGGGCCAGGTAGAATCTGCAGTATATTGCGGAGGGGCCAGGTAGAATCTGCAGTATATTGGGGAGGGGCCAGGTAGAATCTGCAGTATATTGGGGAGGGGCCAGGTAGAATCTGCAGTATATTGCGGAGGGGCCAGGTAGAATCTGCTGTATATTGGGGAGGGGCCAGGTAGAATCTGCTGTATATTGGGGAGGGGCCAGGTAGAATCTGCTGTATATTGGGGAGGGGCCAGGTAGAATCTGCTGTATATTGGGAAGGGGCCAGGTAGAATCTGCTGTATATTGGGGGGGGGGGGCAGGTAGAATCTGCTGTATATTGGGGAGGGGCCAGGTAGAATCTGCAGTATATTGGGGAGGGGCCAGGTAGAATCTGCTGTAGAATATGCATTATATTGGGGAGGGGCCAGGTAAAATCTGCTGTATATTGGGAAGGGGCCAGGTAGAATCTGCAGTATATTAGGGAGGGGCCAGGTAGAATCTGCAGTATATTGCAGAGGGGCCAGGTAGAATCTGCAGTAAATTGGGGAGGGGCCAGGTAGAATCTGCTGTATATTGGGGAGGGGCCCGGTAGAATCTGCAGTATATTGGGGAGGGGCCAGGTAGAATCTGCAGTATATTGGGGCGGGGCCAGGTAGAATCTGCAGTATATTGGGGAGGGGCCAGGTAGAATCTGCAGTATATTGGGGAGGGGCCAGGTAGAATTTGCTGTATATTGGGGAGGGGCCAGGTAGAATCTGCAGTATATTGGGGAGGGGCCAGTTAGAATCTGCAGTATATTGCGGAGGGGCCAGGTAGAATCTGCTGTATATTGGGGAGGGGCCTTGTAGAATCTGCTGTATATTGGGGAGGGGCCAGGTAGAATCTGCTGTATATTGGGGAGGGGCCAGGTAGTATCTGCTGTATATTGGGGAGGGGCCAGGTAGAATCTGCAGTATATTGGGGAGGGGCCAGGTAGAATCTGCTGTATATTGGGGAGGGGCCAGGTAGAATCTGCAGTATATTGCGGAGGGGCCAGGTAGAATCTGCTGTATATTGGGGAGGGGCCAGGTAGAATCTGCAGTATATTGGGGAGGGGCCAGGTAGAATCTGCAGTATATTGCGGAGGGGCCAGGTAGAATCTGCAGTATATTGGGGAGGGGCCAGGTAGAATCTGCTGTATATTGGGGAGGGGCCAGGTAGAATCTGCTGTATATTGGGGAGGGGCCAGGGAGAATCTGCTGTATATTGGGGAGGGGCCAGGTAGAATCTGCTGTATATTTGGGAGGGGCCAGGTAGAATCTGCTGTATATTGGGGAGGGGCCGGGTAGAATCTGCTGTATATTGGGGAGGGGCCGGGTAGAATCTGCTGTATATTGGGGAGGGGCCACGTAGAATGTGTTGTTTTTTTGGTTACTCACTCTTTAGTTTGGAGCGAACTTTATTGGCCAACTTCTTAATGTCCGTCATCAGAACTTCCAGGTCCCCCTTCGT
>NC_034188.2:87490364-87535364 GCF_002021735.2 Oncorhynchus kisutch | reverse complement strand
AGGAGAGGAGGGTGGAGAAGAGGAGAGGAAGGAGATAGAGGAAGAGAGGAAGGAGATAGAGGAAGAGAGGAAGGAGATAGAGGAAGAGAGGAAGGATAGAGGAAGAGAGGAAGAGAGGAAGAGAAGAGGAAAGTGGAGGAGAGGAGGGGAGGAAAGTGGAGGAGAGGAGAGGAAGGGGGAGGAAAGTGGAGGAGAAGGGGGAGGAAAGTGGAGGAGAGGAGGGTGGAGAAGGAGAGGAAGGAGATAGAGGAAGAGAAGAAGAGAAGAGGAAAGTGGAGGAGAGGAGGGTAGAGGAGAGGAAAGTGGAGGAGAGGAGGGTAGAGGAGAGGAAAGTGGAGGAGAGGAGGGTGGAGGAGAGGAAAGTGGAGGAGAGGAGGGTGGAGGAGAGGAAAGTGGAGGAGAGGAGGGTGGAGGAGAGGAGGGTGGAGGAGAGGAAACATGTTCTCTGGAGTGATGAAGTGTGAACACGTTTCCACTACTCCAAAATCTCCCAAAAAATAAAATAAATACAATATAAATATAGGACAAAACACACATCACAACAACAGAGACAACACAACACTACATAAAGAGAGACCTAAGACAACAACATAGCAAGGCAGCAACACATGACAACACAGCATGGTAAGAGCATCCTGCCTGACTGGTTGCATCACTGCCTCCGACCGCAAGGCAGTACAGAGGGTAGTGCGAACGGCCCATCACTGGGGGGTACAGAGGAGTATAGAGTGCAGTGATGTGTCCTATAAGGAGCATTGGTAAAATGGTAAATGTAGCTGCTCAAGAGCACCCATGTCTCTGTAATCTAGCATGGGTAGGATGGTCATCTGAATCAGGGTTAGTTTGGCAGCTGGGGTGAAAGAGGAGCGATTACGATAGAGGAAACCAAGTCTAGATTTAACTATGTGCTGAGAGAAGGACAGTGAACCATCTAGCCATACTCTCAAGTACTTGTATGAGGTGACTACCTCAAGCTCTAAACCCTCAGAGGTAGTAGTCACACCTGTGGGGAGAGGGGCATGCTTCTTACCAAACCACATGACCTTTGTGTTGGAGCTGTTCAGAACAAGGTTATGGGCAGAGAAAGTTTGTTGGACACTAAGAAAGCTTTGTTGTAGAGCATTTAACACAAAATCTGGGGAGGGGCCAGCTGAGTATAAGACTGTATCATCTGCATATAAATGGATGAGAGAGCTTCCTACTGCCTGAGCTATGTTGGATCGAGCCTTGGGGTACTCCCTTGGTGACAGGCAGTGGCTGAGACAGCTTTATACACTGCGCTCTTTGAGAGAGGTAGTTAGCAAACCAGGCCAAAGACCCCTCAGAGACACTAATATTCCTTAACCGGCCCACAAGAATGGAATGGTCTACCGTATCAAAAGCTTTGGCCAAGTCAATAAAAATAGCAGCACAATATTGCTTAGAATCAAGGGCAATGGTGACATTTGAGGACCTTTAAGGTTGCAGTGACACATCCATAACCTGAGGGGAAACCAGATTGTATACCAGAGAGAATACTAGACATCAAGAAAGCCAGTCAGTTGATTATTGACAAGTTTTTCCAACACTTTTGATTTAGAGAGTACCATCGCTTTAGGACTTGGTAAGGTGGTTTAAGCATGTCCCAGTTTAGGTCACCAAGCAGGACAATACAGACTTGGTGTAAGGGGCCAGGAGAGAGATTAGGCAGGTAGGGTACAGGCCGGTGCTGATGGAGGACGATAGCACCCAGAAACAGTCAACAAAGAGCTATTTAAAAGGTTAATGCATAAAACCAGCAAATCAAATTGTTTGGGGACAGACTTGGTGGAGACAACCGAGCACTGAAGGTGATCCTTGGTAAAGATTGCCACTTCCCCGACCTTTGGAAGATCTGTCTTGCCGAAAAAAAAGTTATAACCAGAAAGGTTAACATCAGTATTCAGAACATTCTTCCTTAACCACGTCTCAGTAATGACCAACACATCTGGATTGGAGCTGTGAACTCACACTTTCAATTGATCCATTTTAGGCAATAAGCTTCTAGTGTTAACGTGCAGAAAACCCAGGCTTTTATAAAGAAGCAGATAACAAAGCACAAGTCAGAATTGAGGCAAGCAACAGTAGATGGGACAGGCTTTACATGCACATTTCCAGATATCATCAACAGTAATACAATCAGGGCCCGGCAGAAGACAGGGAGAGCTCTGCAGTGCTAATTTATGACATCTGAATGTGCATCAGATGGCAACAAGATCATGATGTACAGCAATTTCATCAGGAAACATGAATACAAAGCTGGCGAGAGGTGGTTAGAATAGGATGGGAGGCCAAAAGTCTGCTTTGCTGGGTCGTGTTTCTGAGGACGCACAGCTCTGCGCAATGATTGGGCTTCTAAAAGCGCTGTCTGACAGATTCTCCGCTCCAAGACTCTGTATCTGTACGCTGTGCACCTGATAAATAAGATACATAACGAATATACACAAGTGCCAATTTCATTCGACTAAATTATGCAAATGAACCCATAGACTTGTAAGCATAATCGGTCAAATGGATTTACATCAACTGGTAGAGGCTAAAAAGCTTTTTTTCTTCTCCCAGACGATTGGCCAATGCCTGCCAGACAGACACACAGCATGCAGCCAGACAGACAGACACACAGCATGCAGCCAGACAGACAGACAGACACACAGCATGCAGCCAGACAGGCACAAAGCATGCAGACAGACAGACAGACACACAGCATGCAGACAGACAGACATGCACACAGCATGCAGACAGACAGGCATACAGCATGCAGACAGACAGACATGCACACAGCATGCAGACAGACCAGCGCACAGCATGCAGCCAGACAGACACACAGCATGCAGACAGACAGGCACACAGCATGCAGCCAGACAGACAGGCACACAGCATGCAAACAGACAGACAGGCGCACAGCATGCAGCCAGACAGACAGACACACAGCATGCAGACAGACTGGCACACAGCATGCAGCCAGACAGACAGACAGACACACAGCATGCAGACAGACTGGCACACAGCATGCAGCCAGACAGACAGAGACACAGACAGACACATAGAATGCAGTCAGCCAGCCAGAAACACAGCATGCAGTCAGTCAGCCAGACAGACACACAACTAGCAGCCAGCCAGCCAGACAGACATGCAGCCAGACACACAGCATGCAGTCAGCCAGCCAGACATGCAGCCAGCCAGATACACAGCCAGCCAGACAGACACACAGCATGCAGTCAGCCAGCCACACAGCATGCCAAAAAACCTAAAAGGAGCAGCTGTAACCAGTGCTACTCCCTGTCGTGTCTTTGCTATGCCGGATTAAGTGATATGACATGCTATTCTACAAAATCCTTTCTCTGTAATTAATATGACCTAATTGAGCTAATCATGTAAATGTCATTAACTAGAAAGTCGGGGCACCACGAAAGAGTGTTTATAGAGCTGTTATTTACAGAATAAACTCTGAAAGACCTAGTAATATTTTACATCAATAGCAGTCAATATTAATCGTTTCAGTCTCATCTGAAAGTTGTAAATTCTTGGTTATCTTCACGAACCCTGGCTAACAAGTTGAATCAGCAATACACAATTGGGTTTAATGATTCATTTACTAACTAGCTAACTAATCACACAAAATTACATATCCACAGAATGCAAATTATGTCATACAGAAAACGTCCCTGGTGGACGGAGCCGACATGGCTAGTTACACAAAGGAAAGGGGGTTGGGTTTGAGTGAAAGAGCGGGAAGACTGAGGAACAAAGGGAGAAGCTGTGCTATTGTAAATACAGTATCTTATGCATTCTAAATTACAGCCCATTTGGAAAAGGAAAATGCTGAGCTTCGGTAGGTTGGTCGTAGATGCTGGCCGTGTTGGCCAACAGAGATCTTCCTGTCCTCGGTAGAATGCCACTGGTGGTAAATTGTATACGTTGTAGTATTGTCGTTGTGTGTTAGACTGGATATGTCGTCCGTCCTTTCTGAGCCCACGTTTACAGCTGCTATTGCTAACTAAATGGCTAGGATGTCTTACTTCTTTAGTGAATAAGAGTTCAAAGTTCATACCATTCGCAACCAAAGCTCACGCTGAGGTTGGCTTAGTTCTGTAGTTGACATGTAAGTCCTTTTAATGTGGGACAGTCGTCCTCATATCCTCGGAAGAGATAGTTACATTTTCGTCAAGGGTTTATATAGTGGAGGGAGAGAAGAGTGTGTTTCATAATTTGTAACCCATGCCTCTTCACAGGGGCGGGACACTGATTGAGCAGAGCTCTAACCTTATGGAAACCCAATGTCTCTTCACAGGGGCGGGCCACTGATTGAGCAGAGCTCTAACCTCATGAAAACCCAAATCTCTCATTTGTAAGCTAAAATTACATTTCATCTTTTCACAAATAGTGTCATATTTAAACATTTAAATTGCACAACAATTCCATGTGAATCTGATAACTAGAATGTGTAGACTTTCCCAGATACAGTTTATGTCATCCTGTCATCAGTCATAATGTCTCAGGTGACAACCGAACTGACATCATATTCATTAAGTACAGACGCATATTTTCCACTGGTTGGATTACCGAAATATGGTTCCTTTCCCCCCACCATTTGATGTTCCCAGACTCTCTATGTTTAACAAAGGCTATTCAAGAGTCCTTCAGTAGAGTCGAGAGAGAGGGGAGAAAGGTATTTATGGGGGGGGGTCATAAACCTTAGCCACAGGCCAACGTCATGACATTCTTATTCATCAGCCATATACAGTTGAAGTCGGAAGTTGACATACACCTTAGTCAAAAACATTTAAACTCAGTAATTCTGATATTTAATCCTCGTACAAAATCCCTGTTTTAGGTCAGTTAGGATCACCACTTTATTTTAAGAACGTGAAATGTCAGAATAATAGTAGAGAGAATGATTCATTTCAGCTTTTATTTCTTTCATCACATTCCCAGTGGGTCAGAAGTTTACATACACTCATTTAGTATTTGGTAGCATTGCCTTTAAATTGTTTAACTTGGGTCAAACGTTTCGGGTAGCCTTCCACAATAAGTTGGGTGAATTTTTGCCTATTCCTCCTGACAGAGCTGGTGTAACTGAGTCAGGTTTGTAGGCCTCCCTGCTCACACACGCTTTATCAGTTCTGCACACATGTTTTCTATAGGATTGAGGTCAGGGCTTTGTGATGGCCACTCCAATACCTTGACTTTGTTGTCCTTAAGCCATTTTGCCACAACATTGGAAGTATGCTTGGGGTCATTGTCAATTTGGAAGACCCATTTGCGACCAAGCTTTAACTGATGTCTTGAATATATCCTCATCATTTTCCAACCTCATGATGCCATCTATTTTGTGAAGTGCACCAGTCCCTCCTGCAGCAAAGCACCCCCACAACATGATGCTGCCATCCCCGTGCTTCACGGTTGGTTCGGCTTGCAAGCGTCCCCCTTTTTCTTCCAAACATATGTCAAGGGTACGGGAGGCGAAGTCAGGTGCAGGAGAGCAGAGTGAACAGGCGCACTTTAATTCCGTTCCACAAAAAACAGCACATAAAAACAATAACGTGCCAAAAACACAGAACATGGCAAAAGTCAAGCGCCCGACAATAATCCACATCACAAACAAACAATTGCACACAAAGACATCAAATCAAATCAAATGTATTTATAAAAGCCCTTCGTACATCTGCTGATATCTCAAAGTGCTGTACAGAAACCCAGCCTAAAACCCCAAACAGCAAGCAATGCAGGTGTAGAAGCACGGTGGCTAGGAAAAACTCCCTAGAAAGGCCAATACCTAGGAAGAAACCTAGAGAGGAACCAGGCTATGTGGGGTGGCCAGTCCTCTTCTGGCTGTGCCGGGTGGAGATTATAACAGAACATGGTCAAGATGTTCAATGTTCATAAATGACCAGCATGGTCGAATAATAATAAGGCAGAACAGTTGAAACTAGAGCAGCAGCACAGTCAGGTGGAAGTTGAAACTGGAGCAGCAGCATGGCCAGTTAGACTGGGGACAGCAAGGAGTCATCATGTCAGGTAGTCCTGGCATGTCAGGTAGTCCTGACATGGAGGGAAAACAGAGGACTAAATACATGCAGTAATTATAGAATGAAAACCAGGTGTGTAATGGAACAAGACAAAACAAATGGAATATGAGAAATGGAGCGGCGATGGCTAGAAAGCCGGTGACGTCGATCGCCGAACGAACAAGGAGAAGAGCCGACTTCGGCGGAAGTCGTGACAACATAATGATGGTTACTATGGCCAAACGGTTCTATTTTTGTTTCATCAGAACAGAGGACAATTCTCCCAAAAAATATTATCTTTGTCCCCATGTGCAGTTGTAAACCGTAGTCTGGCTTTTTTATGGCGGTTTTGGAGCAGTGGCTTCTTCCTTGCTGAGCGGCTTTTCAGGCTATGTATATAGGCTATGTATATAGAGGACTCGTTTTACTGTGGATATAGATACTTTTGTACATGTTTCCTCCATTATCTTCACAAGGTCCTTTGCTGTTGTTCTGGGATTGATTTGCACTTTTCGCACCAAAGTACGTTCATCTCTGGGAGACAGAACGCATCTCCTTCCTGAGCGGTATGACGGATGCGCGGTCCCATGGTGTTTATATTTGCGTACTATTGTTTGTACAGATGAACGTGGTACCTTCAGGCATTTTTTAATTGCTCCCAAGAATGAACCAGCCTTGTGGAGGTCTACAATGTTTTTTCTGGGGTCTTGGCTGATTTCTTTGGATTTTCCCATGATGTCAAGCAAAGAGGCACTGAGTTTGAAGGAAGGCCTTGAAATACATCCACAGGTACACCTCCAGTTGACTCAAATTATGTAGATTAGCCTATCAGAAGCGTCTAAAGCCATGACAATTTTCTGGAATTTTCCAAGCTATTTAAAGGCACAGTCAACTTCGTCTATGTAAACTTCTGACACACTGGAATTGTGACAGTTAATTATGTGAAATAATCTCCCTGTAAACAATTGTTGGAAAAATGACTTGTGTCATGCACAAAGTAGATGTCCTAACCGATAGTTTGTTAACAAGACATTTGTGGAGTGGTTGAGAAATGAGTTTTAATGACTCCAATCTAAGTGTATTTAAACTTCCGACTTCAACTGTACATTCCTCTTCAGTTGTGTTTTCTGCTTTGTCCAACAGGGGGAGCTGGTGAACAACATTGAGCAGAACGTTTGTAACACCCAGGACTATGTGGAACAGGCCAGAGACAACTACAAGGCTGCCGTCAGCATGCAGAAGGGCGGCCACAGGGTGAGACCCAACAACACACAGTCTATGGACATACTCTCATACAGCCCTCCCTCTCTTCCTTTTCTCCTGTCTGTCTACCCCTCCCTCTCTTCCTTTTCTCCTGTCTGTCTACCCCTCCCTCTCTTCCTTTTCTCCTGTCTGTCTTCTCTTCCCTCTCTTCCTTTTCTCCTGTCTGTCTTCTCTTCCCTCTCTTCCTTTTATCCTGTCTGTCTACCCTTCCCTCTCTTCCTCTGCCCTGTCTGTCTACTCTTCCCTCTCTTCCTCTGCCCTGTCTGTCTACTCTTCCCTCTCTTCCTCTGCCCTGTCTGTCTACTCTTCCCTCTCTTCCTCTACCCTGTCTGTCTACTCTTCCCTCTCTTCCTCTGCCCTGTCTGTCTTCTCTTCCCTCTCTTCCTCTGCCCTGTCTGTCTACTCTTCCCTCTCTTCCTCTGCCCTGTCTGTCTACTCTTCCCTCTCTTCCTCTGCCCTGTCTGTCTTCTCTTCCCTCTCTTCCTCTGCCCTGTCTGTCTTCTCTTCCCTCTCTTCCTCTGCCCTGTCTGTCTACTCTTCCCTCTCTTCCTCTGCCCTGTCTGTCTACTCTTCCCTCTCTTCCTCTGCCCTGTCTGTCTACTCTTCCCTCTCTTCCTTTTCTCCTGTCTGTCTACTCTTCCCTCTCTTCCTCTGCCCTGTCTGTCTTCTCTTCCCTCTCTTCCTCTGCCCTGTCTGTCTACTCTTCCCTCTCTTCCTTTTCTCCTGTCTGTCTACTCTTCCCTCTCTTCCTCTGCCCTGTCTGTCTACTCTTCCCTCTCTTCCTCTGCCCTGTCTGTCTACTCTTCCCTCTCTTCCTCTGCCCTGTCTGTCTACTCTTCCCTCTCTTCCTCTGCCCTGTCTGTCTACTCTTCCCTCTCTTCCTCTGCCCTGTCTGTCTACTCTTCCCTCTCTTCCTCTGCCCTGTCTGTCTTCTCTTCCCTCTCTTCCTCTATATCCTCCTTCCTACCATGTTTCCGCCCTCCTCCTCCTCCACTGGAATTGTGATACAGTTAATTAAGTGAAATAATCTGTCTGTAAACAATTGTTGGTAAAATTACTTGTGTCATGCACAAAGTAGATGTACTAACCGACTTGCCAAAACTATAGTTTGTTAACAAGAACTTTGTGGAGTGGTTGAAAAACTAGATTTAATGACTCCAACCTAAGTGTATGTACATTTCCTACTTCAACTGTATATTCTATTGGACTGTATGAGTTAGTAGACAGTTGAATATAACCTATATTCTATTGGACCGTATGAGTTAGTAGATATTGGACCGTATGAGTTAGTAGATATTGGACCGTATGAGTTAGTAGATATTGGACTGTATGAGTTAGGGTACTGTATACTGTACATGGATTTAAGCAGCACTAGTCCCTATTCATCAGCCTCACCGTTAGAGAGATACAAGACCAGACAGAAAGGGAAAGAGAGGAGGGCGGCATCCCAAATGAAACCCTATTCCCTATGTAGTGCACTACAAAAGTGCTTCACTATACAGGGAAAAGGGTGTCATTTGGGACGCAACCCGAGGAGTGACAAGATGAGGGAGGAGTATTGGTGACAGCAACACAGCGTTTCAACATGCTAGTCCCACTCCTCCCCTGACAGCGTCTTACTACAGTATATCATTATTTTGGGATATATTGAAATGCGTTGTTGCATTTCATAAGGTTCAATAAAACATGTTGCAGCAACGCATACCTTAAGGTTGTTTATGTAAAACGCTTACGACAGCCTAAAGTATTCTCTATAACAGAGTGATCTGTTAAGTCAGGCTTACGACCAGCTCTATGACAGAGTGATCTGTTAAGTCAGGCTTACAACAGCTCTATGATAGAGCGTTCTGTTAAGTCAGGCTTACAACAGCCTAAAGTATTCTCTATGACAAAGTGATCTGTTAAGTCAGGCTTACAACAGCTCTATGACAGAGCGATCTGTTAAGTCAGGCTTACGACAGCTCTATGATAGAGCGTTCTGTTAAGTCAGGCTTACAACAGCCTAAAGTATTCTCTATAACAGAGCGATCTGTTAAGTCAGGCTTACGACAGCTCTATGATAGAGCGTTCTGTTAAGTCAGGCTTACGACAGCTCTATGATAGAGCGTTCTGTTAAGTCAGGCTTACAACAGCCTAAAGTATTCTCTATAACAGAGCGATCTGTTAAGTCAGGCTTACGACCAGCTCTATGACAGAGTGATCTGTTAAGTCAGGCTTACGACAGCTCTATGATAGAGCGTTCTGTTAAGTCAGGCTTACGACAGCCTAAAGTATTCTCTATAACAGAGTGATCTGTTAAGTCAGGCTTACAACAGCTCTATGACAGAGTGTTCTGTTAAGTCAGGCTTACGACAGCTCTATGACAGAGTGTTCTGTTAAGTCAGGCTTACAACAGCTCTATGACAGAGCGTTCTCTTAAGTCAGGCTTATGACAGCCTAAAGTATTCTCTATAACAGAGCGATCTGTTAAGTCAGGCTTACAACAGCTCTATAACAGAGCGATCTGTTAAGTCAGGCTTACAACAGCTCTATGACAGAGCGTTCTGTTAAGTTAGGCTTATGACAGCCTTAAAGTAGGCTCTATAAGAGAGGGTTGAAGTTCAGAGTCCTACAGGATGTGATGACATGCTTCTGCCTGAGAATCACCATCCTCTCAGTGCCAACAGCAGGCACCTCAGAGCTCAACTGTTTAGACCGTCTCTGTCATCACAGCCCAGTCCTAATTATGTTTGACTCAACTCCTGGCTCTCACATGCACCATACTTATCTTCTTGGCTCTCGCTCTCTCTCTCTCTCATTCTCTCTCTCTCACTCACTCATTCTCTCTCTCTCTCTCTCACTCATTCTCTCTCTTTCTCTCTCTCACTCATTCTCTCTCTTTCTCTCTCACTCATTCTCTCTCTCTCACACACATGGCGTAGCAGTCAGATGTCTTTGTCTTTGTCTTGTCTCGTCCCATGTACAGTGGGGAGAACAAGTATTTGATACACTGCCGATTTTGCAGGTTTTCCTACTTACAAAGCATGTAGGGGTCTGTAATTTTTATCAAGGTGCACTTCAACTGAGAGAGACGGAATCTAAAAACAAAAATCCAGAAAATCACATTGTATGATTTTTAAGTAATTAATTTGCATTTTATTGCATGACATAAGTATTTGATACATCAGAAAAGCAGAACTTAATATTTGGTACAGAAACCTTTGTTTGCAATTACAGAGATCATACGTTTCCTGTAGTTCTTGATCAGGTTTGCACAAACTGCAGCAGGGATTTTGGCCCACTCCTCCATACAGACCTTCTCCAGATCCTTCAGGTTTCAGGGCTGTCACTGGGCAATAGGGACTTTCAGCACCCTCCAAAGATTTTCTATTGGGTTCAGGTCTGGAGACTGGCTAGGCCACTCCAGGACCTTGCGATGCTTCTTACGGAGCCACTCCTTAGTTGCCCTAGCTGTGTGTTTCGGGTCGTTGTCATGCTAGAAAGACCCAGCCACGACCCATCTTCAATGCTCTTACTGAGGGAAGGAGGTTGTTGGCCAAGATCTTGCGATACATGGCCCCATCCATCCTCCCCTCAATACGGTGCAGTCGTCCTGTCCCCTTTGCATAAAAGCATCCCCAAAGAATTATGTTTCCACCTCCATGCTTCACGGTTGGGATGGTGTTCTTGGGGTTGTACTCATCCTTCTTCTTCCTCCAAACACGGCGAGTGGAGTTTAGACCAAAAAGCTCTATTTTTGTCTTATCAAACCACATGACCTTCTCCCATTCCTCCTCTGGATCATCCAGATGGTCATTGGCAAACTTCAGACGGGCCTGGACATGCGCAACATCCCCTGAAGGCCCATTCTGCTAACCGAGGCCTGCTAGCTATCTATAGCATATTGGACTGTTAGCTGATCCATCGGCAAGTTTCTTGGACCACTATACCCATTTTGCCAATTGGACTTGGACCCTTCTGCTACTTGAAACCCTACTAATTTCACGACTGGTCTATCGACGTCACCGCACGAGGAGACAAAAACAGACTTCCCCCCCCTTTGCGACGTCCCTCTAAGGCCCTTATGCTAGCCCCAGCCTGCTAACTGCTAGCTTGCTAGCCCCAGTCTGCTAACTGCTAGCTTGCTAGCCCCAGTCTGCTAACTGTCTCAATCACCGTGTCCCCAGCCAGCCCAACCACTCACTGGACCCATACGATCACTTGGCTATGCATGTCTCTCCCTAATATCAACATGCCTTGTCCATTACTGTCCTGGTTAGTGATTACTGTCTTATTTCACTGTAGAGCCTCTAGCCCTGCTCAATATGCCTTAACCAACCATGTTGTTCCAGCTCCCACATATCCTATGACATCACCTGGTTTAAACATCTTGAGAGACTATATCTCTCTCCTCATTACTCAATGCCTAGGTCTACCTCCAATGTACTCTCTTCCTACCATACTTTTGTCCTTTGTCTGTACATTATGGCTTGAATCTATGCTATCGTGCCCAGAAACCTCCTACCTCCACTCCTACTCCCCAGGTGCTCTCATTTGTTAACTTCTGTAACCACCAAAAACCCTGAAATGTCCATCCCTAACTATAACATTTTCCTCCAAGATAGAACTGCCAAAGGGGGCGGTGTTGCAATATACTGCAGAGATAGCCTGCAAAGTTCTGTCTTACTATCCAGGTCTGTACCAAAACAATTCGAGCTTCTAATTCTAAAAATGAACCTTTACAGAAACAAGTCTCTCACCGTTGCCGCTTGCTATAGACCCCCCTCTGCCCCCAGCTGTGCCCTGGACACCATATGTGAATTGATTGCCCCCCATCTATCTTCTGAGCTCGTGCTGCTAGGTGACCTAAACTGGGACATACTTAACACCCCGGCCATGCTACAATCTAAGCTTGATGCCCTCAATCTCACACAAATGATCAATGAACCACCAGGTACAACCCCAAATCTGTAAACACGGTGTCGTGTCTTTGGCTATGCCGGATTAAGTGATATGACATGCTATTCTATAAAATAATTTCTCCGTAATTAATATTACCTGATTGAGCTAATCATGTAAATGTAATTAACTAGAGAGTCAGGGTACCATGAAATAATATTTATAGAGCTGTTATCTTCCGAATAAACTCTTAAAGACCTAGTAATATTTTACATCAATAGCAGTCAATATTAACCGTCACCTTATTTCAGTCTCATCTGAAAGTTGTAAATTCTTGGTTATCTTCACGAACCCTGGCTAACAAGTTGAATCAGCAATACAAAATTGGGTTTAATTATTTATTTACCAAATACCTAACTAATCACACAGAATTACAAATACACATAATTCATTAACTTGATTACAAATTACGTCATAAAGGAAAACGTCCCTAGCAGGCGGAACAGATATGACAGCTGGTTACACAAAAGAAAAGGGTCTGGGTTTGAGTGAACGAGCGGGAAGACTGAGGAACAAAGGGAGAAGCTGTGTTATCGTAAGTACAGTATCTTATGCATTCTAAATTACCTCCCATTTGGAAAAGGAAAATGCAATAAATATTTACTCTGAGCTTCGGTAGGTTGGTGGTAGATGGAAGGCCGTGTTGCCAAACAGAGTCCTTTGAAGAATGTCTCTGGTGGTCAATTGGATACGTTGTAGTAACATCGTTGTGTGATAGACGGGATACTCTGTCTGTTCCTTCCCAACCCTCGTTTGCATCTGCTGTTACTAACTCAACGGCTAGGAGGTATCACTTCTGTAGTGAATAAGAGTTCAAAGTTCATACCATTCGCAACCAAAGCTCACGCTGATGTTGTCTTATTTTTCTGTAGTTATTATCTGAACCATTCTGATATCGGACCGTCGTTCTCACATCCTCGGAACAGGAGGTTATATTGTCGTCAAGGCTTTATATAGGAAGGGAGAGGAGGGCGTGTTTAAAAAGTTTTATAGCCCATGTCCCTTCACAGGGGCGGGCCACTGATTGAGCAGAGCCCTATCTTATGAAAACCCAAATTTCACATTTTAGAAGCTAAAATCACATTTCATCCCAACACGAATAATTTCATATTCAAACATTTAAATTGAACAACAATTCCATGTGAATCCGATAACTCTGATGTGTAGACTTTCCACTGTAGAGTTTATGTCATCTTATCATTGATGAGAATGTCTCAGATGACAACCGAACTGACATCATATTCATTAAGTACCACCGCATATGTTCAATTGGTCGGATTACCAGAATATTTCCCCCCACCTTCTGATGTTCCCAGAATCTCTATGTTAACCAAAGGGGTTTTGCAAATGTAACATCAACAGGGTAGAACGAGAAAAGGGGGGAAGAGGTATTTATGACTGTCATAAACCTACCCCCAGGCCAACGTCATGACAATGGGCACCCTCATAGATATCATCCTAACAAACTCGCCCTCCAAATACACCTCTGCTGTTTTCAACCAAGATCTCAGCGATCACTGCCTCATTTCCTGCATCCGTAATGGGTCTGCGGTCAAACGACCACCCCTCATCACTGTCAAACGCTCCCTAAAACACAGCGAACAGGCTTTTCTAATCGACCTGGCCGGGGTATCCTGGAATGACATTGACCTCATCCTGTCAGTAGAGGATGCCTAGCTATTCTTTAAAAGTGTCTTCCTCACCGTCTTAAATAAGCATGCTAGATTAAAAAAATGTAGAACTAGGAATAGATATAGCCCGTGGTTCACTCCAGACCTGTCTGCCCTTGACCAGCACAAAAACATCCTGTGGCGTTCTGCATTAGCATCGAATAGCCCCCGTGATATGCAACTTTTCAGGGAAGTTAGAACCAATATACACAGACAGCTAGGAAAGCTAAGGCTAGCTTTTAAAAAACAGAAACTTGCATTCTGTAGTACAAACTCAAAAAAGTTCTGGGACACTGTAAAGTCCATGGAGAATAAGAGCACCTCCTCCCAGCTGCCCACTGCTCTGAGGCTAGGAAACACTGTCAGTACCGATAAATCCACAATAATTGAGAATTTCAATAAGCATTTTTCTACGGCTGGCCATGCTTTCCACCTGGCTACCCAAACCCCGGTCAACAGCCCTGCGCTCCCCATAGCAACTCGTCCAAACCCCCCCCCCCCCCCTCACTTCTCCTTTACCCAAATTCAGATCGCTGAAGTTCTGAAAGAGCTGCAAAATCTGGACCCCTACAAATCAGCCGGGTTAGACAATATGGATCCTCTCTTTCTAAAATTATCTGCCGAAATTGTTGCAACCCCTATTACTAGCCTGTTCAACCTCTCTTTCGTATTGTCTGAGAATCCAAAGATTCTTTCCAAAGATTGGAAAGCAGCTACTCAACAGGAGCAGTAGCCTGGTCCCAGGAGCAGTACAGTAGCCTGGTCCCAGGAGCAGTACAGTAGCCTGGTCCCAGGAGCAGTAGCCTGGTCCCAGGAGCAGTGCAGTAGCCTGGTCCCAGGAGCAGTACAGTAGCCTGGTCCCAGGAGCAGTACAGTAGCCTGGTCCCAGGAGCAGTACAGTAGCCTGGTCCCAGGAGCAGTACAGTAGCCTGGTCCCAGGAGCAGTATAGTAGCCTGGTCCCAGGAGCAGTACAGTAGCCTGGTCCCAGGAGCAGTACAGTAGCCTGGTCCCAGGAGCAGTATAGTAGCCTGGTCCCAGGAGCAGTACAGTAGCCTGGTCCCAGGAGCAGTAGCCTGGTCCCAGGAGCAGTAGCCTGGTCCCAGGAGCAGTACAGTAGCCTGGTCCCAGGAGCAGTACAGTAGCCTGGTCCCAGGAGCAGTACAGTAGCCTGGTCCCAGGAGCAGTAGCCTGGTCCCAGGAGCAGTACAGTAGCCTGGTCTTAGTAGGAGTAGCCTGGTCCCAGGAGCAGTACAGTAGCCTGGTCTTAGTAGGAGTAGCCTGGTCCCAGGAGCAGTACAGTAGCCTGGTCTTAGTAGCAGTAGCCTGGTCCCAGGAGCAGTATAGTAGCCTGGTCCCAGTAGGAGTAGCCTGGTCCCAATAGCAGTAGCCTGGTCCCAGTAGCGGTATCCTGGTCCCAGTAGCAGTACAGTAGTCTGGTCCCAGCAGCGGTAACCTGGTCCCAGTAGCAATAGCCTGGTCCCAGTAGCAGTAGCCTGGTCCCAATGGCAGTAGCCTGGTCCCAGCAGCGGTATCCCGGTCCCAGTAGCAGTAGCCTGGTCCCAGGAGCAGTATAGTAGCCTGGTCCCAGTAGGAGTAGCCTGGTCCCAGTAGCAGTAGCCTGGTCCCAGTAGCAGTACAGTAGCCTGGTCCCAGCAGCGGTAACCTGGTCCCAGTAGCAGTAGCCTTGTCCCAGCAGCGGTATCCTGGTCCCAGTAGCAGTAGCCTGGTCCCAGCAGCGGTAACCTGGTCCCAGTAGCAGTAGCCTTGTCCCAGCAGCGGTATCCTGGTCCCAGTAGCAGTAGCCTTGTCCCAGCAGCGGTATCCTGGTCCCAGTAGCAGTAGCCTTGTCCCAGCAGCGGTAACCTTGTCCCAGTAGCAGTAGCCTTGTCCCAGCAGCGGTATCCTGGTCCCAGTAGCAGTAGCCTTGTCCCAGCAGCGGTAACTTGGTCCCAGTAGCAGTAGCCTTGTCCCAGCAGCGGTATCCTGGTCCCAGTAGCAGTAGCCTGGTCCCAGGAGCAGTATAGTAGCCTGGTCCCAGTAGGAGTAGCCTGGTCCCAGTAGCAGTAGCCTGGTCCCAGTAGCGGTATCCTGGTCCCAGTAGCAGTACAGTAGCCTGGTCCCAGCAGCGGTATCCTGGTCCCAGTAGCAGTAGCCTGGTCCCAGCAGCGGTATCCTGGTCCCAGTAGCAGTAGCCTGGTCCCAGCAGCGGTAACTTGGTCCCAGTAGCAGTAGCCTTGGCCCAGCAGCGGTATCCTGGTGCCAGTAGCAGTAGCCTGGTCCCAGCAGCGGTAACCTGGTCCCAGTAGCAGTAGCCTGGTCTCAGTAGCAGTAGCCTGGTCTCAGTAGCGGTAGCCTGGTCCCAGTAGCAGTAGCTTGGTCCCAGATCTGCTTGTACTTTTGCTTCGTCCATTGTCATTGTCAAGCTCAATAAAATGTTTTGCATGACAATTCCATAAAGAGTAGGCAAGAGAGCAGAAACAGACTGACAGCCTGTGGGGCTTATGAGGAGAGGCTTAGGGCTGGCACCCAGGCTATATTTAAGAGATTAGAAACAGACTGGCACCCAGGCTATATTAATTAAATAGACTAGAAACAGACTGACATCCTGTGGGGTTTATGAGGAGAGGTTTAGGGCTGGCACCCAGGCTATATTTAAGAGATTAGAAACAGACTGGCACCCAGGCTATATTAATTAAATAGACTAGAAACAGACTGGCAGCCTGTGGGGTTTATCAGGAGAGGCTTAGGGCTGACACCCAGGCTATATTAATTACATAGACTAGAAACAGACTGGCAGCCTGTGGGGTTTATGAGGAGAGGCTTAGGGCTGACACCCAGGCTATATTAAATAGATTAGAAACAGACTGGCACCCAGGCTATATTAAAGAGACTAGCAACAGACTGGCACCCAAGCTATATTAAAGAGACTAGAAACATACTGGCACCCAGGCTATATTAAAGAGACTAGAAACAGACTGGCACCTAGGCTATATTAATAGAGACTAGAAACATACTGGCACCCAGGCTATATTAAAGAGACTAGAAACAGACTGGCACCTAGGCTATATTAAAGAGACTAGAAACAGACTGGCACCCAGGCTATATTAAAGAGACTAGAAACAGACTGGCACCCAGGCTATATTAGACTAGAAACAGACTGGCACCCAGGCTATGTTAAAGAGACTAGAAACAGACTGGCACCCAGGCTATATTAGACTAGAAACAGACTGGCACCCAGGCTATGTTAAAGAGACTAGAAACAGACTGGCACCCAGGCTATATTAGACTAGAAACAGACTGGCACCCAGGCTATGTTAAAGAGACTAGACACATACTGGCACCCAGGCTATGTTAAAGAGACTAGACACATACTGGCACCCAGGCTATGTTAAAGAGACTAGAAACAAACTGGCACCCAGGCTATATTAGACTAGAAACAGACCGGCACCCAGGCTATATTAAAGAGACTAGAAAGAGACTGGCAGCCAGGCTATATTAAAGAGACTAGAAATAGACTGGCACCCAGGCTATATTAAAGAGACTATAAACAGACTGGCACCCAGGCTATATTAAAGAGACTAGAAAGAGACTGTTAGCTTATGGTGTTTATGAAGAGAGGATCAGTGCTGTTTTCCCCCCCAGTAGCAGCAGAAATAGTGACTGACACCAGCCAGTCAGCCCTTAATGAGGTCTAGAAATACTCAGGTATAAAATGGCCTGGGGCCCTCTCTCTGATCTACCAGACTTATCAGGAAGACCTGGCAACTGGAGACGTGTTCTCTTCTCTCCTCCTCCCGTCCTCCCTTTTCTCTCCTCCCCTGGGTTAGCCTGTCTCCCAGGCAAACACACACACACAGGCACACACCAACCCAAGACTTTATCAACCAGTCTCAAAACCTTCCATAGAGCAGGAGTTGGATTTCCAGGGTGGTCTTCAGCAAGACCTGCAGTGTTCACCAGTATAGTAGCCTACAGTATGTATAAATGCGGACTGTGGAACTGTAGTCTCCTGTCTCAGCCTCCAGTATTTATGCTGCAGTAGTTTATGTGTCGGGGGGCTGGGGTCAGTTTGTTATATCTGGAGTACTTCTCCTGTCCTATTCGGTGTCCTGTGTGAATCTAAGTGTGCGTTCTCTAATTCTCTCCTTCTCTCTTTCTTTCTCTCTCTCGGAGGACCTGAGCCCTAGGACCATGCCCCAGGACTACCTGACATGATGACTCCTTGCTGTCCCCAGTCCACCTGGCCATGCTGCTGTTCCAGTTTCAACTGACCTGAGCCCTAGGACCATGCCCCAGGACTACCTGACATGATGACTCCTTGCTGTCCCCAGTCTACCTGGCCATGCTGCTGCTCCAGTTTCAACTTCCACCTGACTGTGCTGCTGCTCTAGTTTCAACTGTTCTGCCTTATTATTATTCGACCATGCTGGTCATTTATGAACATTGAACATCTTGGCCATGTTCTGTTATAATCTCCACCCGGCACAGCCAGAAGAGGACTGGCCACCCCACATAGCCTGGTTCCTCTCTAGGTTTCTTCCTAGGTATTGGCCTTTCTAGGGAGTTTTTCCTAGCCACCGTGCTTCTACACCTGCATTGCTTGCTGTTTGGGGTTTTAGGCTGGGTTTCTGTACAGCACTTTGAGATATCAGCTGATGTACGAAGGGCTATATAAATAAATTTGATTTGATTTGATTTGATTTGATTAGTCGTCAAGGTGACGCAACAGCGTTACTCATTTCTCTGAAGGAGAGATTTTCTCTATTCTTATTTGAATATCATGCTGTCACTGTCACTGTCACTGTCACTTAACCACTCAAGCTTAACATTGTTGTCACCTATCGCCCACCAGGTGCCCTTGGAGAGTTCCTCAACACCTTCATAAGCTAATTTCCTGACAATGGCTCACCGCTCTTCTGAGCGAAAACTAAACTTCCGTAGGTCTCATCATCCTTCCACTCCCTTCTCGTCCTCTGTATCCGCTGCCGAAGACACTTTCTAACCCTAGGAAACTGTTTTCCCACCTTCTCATCCTCTTTATTCCTCCACCCCCCCCTCCTCCTTCCTCTTCATTCCTCCACCCCCTCCTCCTCCTTCCTCTTCATTCCTCCACCCCCCCCTCGTCCTTCCTCTTCATTCCTCCACCCCCCCTCCTCCTCCCTCTTCATTCCTCCACTCCCCCTCCTCCTTCCTCTTCATTCCTCCACCCCCCCTCCTCCTTCCTCTTCATTCCTCCACCCCCCCTCCTCCTCCCTCTTCATTCCTCCACCCCCCCTCCTCCTTCCTCTTCATTCCTCCACCCCCCCTCCTCCTCCCTCTTCATTCCTCCACTCCCCCTCCTCCTTCCTCTTCATTCCTCTCCCTCCTCCTCCCTCTTCATTCCTCCACTCCCCTCCTCCTCCTTCCTCTTCATTCCTCTCCCCCCTCCTCCTCCTCCCTCTTCATTCCTCCACCCCCCCTCCTCCTTCCTCTTCATTCCTCTACCCCCCCCTCCTCCTCCCTCTTCATTCCTCCACCCCCCCCTCCTCCTCCCTCTTCATTCCTCCACTCCCCCTCCTCCTCCTTCCTCTTCATTCCTCTCCCTCCTCCTCCCTCTTCATTCCTCCACTCCCCCTCCTCCTCCTTCCTCTTCATTCCTCTCCCCCCTCCTCCTCCTCCCTCTTCATTCCTCTCCCCCCTCCTCCTTCCTCTCTGCTGACGACTTTGTCAACCACTTTGAAAAGAAGGTTGATGACATCCGCTTCTCATTCACTCAGCCTATTGAGTCCACTGGTCCCACTCATTCACTCAGCCTATTGAGTCCACTGGTCCCACTCATTCACTCAGCCTATTGAGTCCACTGGTCTCATTCACTCAGCCTATTGAGTCCACTGGTCCCACTCATTCACTCAGCCTATTGAGTCCACTGGTCCCACTCATTCACTCAGCCTATTGAGTCCACTGGTCCCACTCATTCACTCAGCCTATTGAGTCCACTGGTCTCATTCACTCAGCCTATTGAGTCCACTGGTCTCATTCACTCAGCCTATTGAATCCACTGGTCCCACTCATTCACTCAGCATATTGAGTCCACTGGTCTCATTCACTCAGCCTATTGAGTCCACTGGTCCCACTCATTCACTCAGCCTATTGAGTGTACTGGTCCTACTCATTCACTCAGCCTATTGAGTTCACTGGTCCCAGTCATTCACTCAGCATATTGAGTCCACTGGTCCTACTCATTCACTCAGCCTATTGAGTCCACTGGTCTCATTCACTCAACCTATTGAGTCCACTGGTCCCACTCAGCCTATTGAGTCCACTGGTCCCACTCATTCACTCAGCCTATTGAGTCCACTGGTCCCACTCATTCACTCAGCATATTGAGTCCACTGGTCCCCCTCATTCACTCAGCCTATTGAGTCCACTGGTCTCATTCACTCAGCATATTGAGTCCACTGGTCTCATTCACTCAGCATATTGAGTCCACTGGTCCCACTCACTCAGCCTATTGAGTCCACTGGTCCCACTCACTCAGCCTATTGAGTCCACTGGTCCCACTCACTCAGCATATTGAGTCCACTGGTCCTACTCATTCACTCAGCCTATTGAGTCCACTGGTCTCATTCACTCAGCATATTGAGTCCACTGGTCTCATTCACTCAGCATATTGAGTCCACTGGTCCCACTCACTCAGCCTATTGAGTCCACTGGTCCTACTCACTCACTCAGCCTATTGAGTCCACTGGTCTCATTCACTCAGCATATTGAGTCCACTGGTCTCATCCACTCACTCAGCATATTGAGTCCACTGGTCTCATCCACTCACTCAGCATATTGAGTCCACTGGTCTCATCCACTCACTCAGAACTAACCTACGCCTTGACCTCGTTCTTCCCTCTCTCTCCAGTTAAAATCCTGCGACCAGTGAAGTCTGGCCGCACAACAACCTGCCCGCTAGGCCCCACCCCCTCCTCCAGACCATCTCTGGAGACCTTCTCCCATTCCTCACATCCTTCATCCCTGCCCGCTAGGCCCCACCCCCTCCTCCAGACCTTCTCCCATATTCCTCACATCCCTCATCCCTGACCACTGGCTGCATCCCCTCTGACTTCAAAATGGCCTTCTAGTTGCTCTCCTCCTCAAGAAACCAACACTCAACTGCTCTGACGTCAAACTACAGTCCGGTATCCCATCTTTCTTTTTTTTCCAAAATACTTGAGCAGGATGTCTCTGACCAACTCTCTCACTATCTGTCTCAGAACGATCTTGTTGACCCTAACCAGTCTGGCTTCAAGATGAGTCACTCAACCGAGACTGCTTTTCTCTGTGTCACGGAGGATCTACGAACTGCTACGAGTTGACTCTCTCAACTCTGTTCTCATCCCCCTAGATCTATTCTCTGCCTTTGACACCGTGAACCATCAGATCCTTCTCTCCACTCTCAGGGCTGGGCGTCTCAGGCTCTGCCTCCTCTCCACCCTCTCAGTGCTGGGGGTCTCAGGCTCTGCCTCCTCTCCACTCTCTCAGTGCTGGGCGTCTCAGGCTCTGCCTCCTCTCCACTCTCTCAGTGCTGGGCGTCTCAGGCTCTGCCTCCTCTCCACCCTCTCAGTGCTGGGCGTCTCAGGCTCTGCCTCCTCTCCACCCTCTCAGTGCTGGGGGTCTCAGGCTCTGCCTCCTCTCCACTCTCTCAGTGCTGGGCGTCTCAGGCTCTGCCTCCTCTCCACCCTCTCAGTGCTGGGTGTCTAAGGCTCTGCCTCCTCTCCACCCTCTCAGTGCTGGGCGTCTCAGGCTCTGACTCCTCTCCACCCTCTCAGTGCTGGGTGTCTAAGGCTCTGCACACTCTTGGATTGCATCCTACCTGGTAGGCCACTCCTACCAGTTGACGTGGAGAGGATTTGTGTCTTGTCTTACAGTGTTTTCTCTATCGTTAACTTTCATTGTGAGCTGAGTTCAGTTCTACAAGAGAGACAGACCTCCCTTCCTCTCTCTCTCTCTCCTGGGCACTAATTGCCTTTCCAAAAATAGAGAGAGAGTAATTAATCATCTTAATTCCACAACAGCAGCACATTTACATATAACAAACCAATAAGCTGCAAAACTCTCTAAGCTTCACGGCCAGACAGGACGGGTCACCAGGTTATTTCATTGAAAAACGCCTTGGTAACCGGCCGTGACCGGGAGTCCCACAGGGATTGGTCCAGCGTCGTTCGGGTTAGGGGAGGGCGTGGCCGGGGAGGGTGTGGCCGGGGGAGGGTGTGGCCGGGGGCGGGGGGGGGGGGGGGGAGCTTTACTTGGCTCATCGCACTCTACTGACTCCTTGTGGCGGATGCCTGCAGGTTGACTTCAGTCGTCAGTCCGAACGGGGTTTTCTCCGACTCATTGATGCAGCAGGCTTCGGGGGGGGTTAAGCGAGCGGGTGGTTAAGGGGCGCGGTTTTGGCGGGTCATGTTTCAGAGGACATATGACTCGACGTTCGCCTCTCCCGAGCCCGTTGAGGAGTTGCAGCGATGAGACAAGATTGTAAATCACGAAATTGGGGAGAAAAAGGGGATGGTGGTGGGGGGGGCCTTGGTAAAGCAATGTATTTAGGTGTCAGCAGATGTGTTGAAAAAAGTGAATGAGGCTAATCTTTATTAGGATTTTAATAGATATCACACTAATCAGAATTACTGTATTAGACTTTAATCTTAAACAGCAACATGTCCCCCATATCAACACATTTATGGATGTGAAGGACTATATATATATATACATACATACTCTTGCCATATATATATATATATATACATACATACTCTTGCCATAGATTAAAGAACTTCGAGAATGACTGCTAACGGTGAGATGATATATCTGGTTCAACGAGACTAATAAATTGGATATAAAAACAACACATGTTGCATTACTGAGGTGTTGGGAGTGTTTTATGAATTCTCCAGCATTGTGTTACTGTGTTGTGTAAATGGTTAGAGTAATCTGTAGGCCACAAATTGTTACTATGAATGGAACTGGTTTAAACTGGTTGGCTAAGGTATCTAAGTCATACACACAGAGGACATTTAAATAACTGGAAATTATTGGAGGAGAACAAGACTTGCAGCAAAACCCTCAGAGGAAATCTAGAACAGCCAAAGACAAAAACTACAGCTGTTTAACAGTAAATTAACGATGGTGAGACCAAACAATGATTTAAAATTTCAATAATTGCGTGTGCGATTTTACCCTGCATTGTCGTACTTTGATCACAGTTCAACGGAGGCTGCAGAGATAACGATTTCATCCACTCCCATAACACTTTGAAACACTGATGAGTTATCGCTTTTAAAAGATAAACGGTGATAAGAGTCCAAATCGAACATGAACAGACGGGTGTGTTTCAGGTTGAGGGTGAATCACTCTGACGGATCCACAGAACCCTGGAGAGAAGAGGCTGTCTGTGCACTGATCATACCCCCAGATAGGAGTGCACAGAGCTGGATACAGGATGTTGGTGATGACCCCTCTTCACAGAACAGAAAGATCGGGTCAGGTGTCCAGTGCTGACTCTCCAGAATGACAGTCATTAGGCCAGAGGTGTCATGGGGATGACATGACATTAGATGAAAATCATCATGTTGAGAGTGTCCATCCTTTTGGACAGGCAGCTCAAACACCTCTTTATAATATTGAAGTGCCTTTGTGTGTGTGTGTGTGTGTGTGTGTGTGTGTGTGTGTGTGTGTGTGTGTGTGTGTGTGTGTGTGTGTGTGTGTGTGTGTGTGTGTGGTTCAGTTAGCTGATCTTTGGGTCTGGGAGGCAGACTGTGTTTACACTCTTAATTAAGAAAATTGATCGTACTCAACATGTCGGCCCAGTGTTTCTATGTAAACCCTAAGTCACACAATCAATCACTGTTTTTTATGAAATGGAGAATGAGCTGAATTTGAACCTGTTTAATAATGGTTAAATGATGGTTAAATTATGGTTAAATGATGGTTAAATGACGGTTAAATGATGGTTAAATTATTGCTACATATTAAGCACATGCACTATTCAGTTGTAGTCATTCTTAAAGTAATATCTCATGGACAGACTACGTAAACAGCATCTGACCAAATGACGTGAGATCCTAGTTTTCAGTAAAACGCTAGTAGCCAGGCAGCTTGGGTAAACCCAAGGATCAATGATTGTTGACATCTCTGGATCAGATCCTCTAGTGGGAATGTGTTTATTCAAGTAGTCTCCGTGTGGAGATCAATAGGCTACGGTATCATTCACATTGTCCTCGTGGGAGCAGTCTAAACGGCTGGTCTATACGATCTGCAGCTCGTGGCTGTCTGAGAGTCCACAGCTGGCCTTGTGTTCATTGAAGAGCTTGACCAGGGATTCCATATAGAGGCCATGATAGTGGTCCACCTCCTCCTGAGTGGGAAAAGGCCTCTTTGGCACTGGGATAGGACTACCCACTACCGTGGTAACCGGGCAGTGGTAAGGCATCCAGAACCAGTGTTCACCTACAAACAGACATGGGGAAAAGCTCATGATCTTTTTAAAGAGTTGTTGGAACCTCCAGCCCACACTGCCTTCTGAGAAGATCACCTGGCGGAAAATATTGTTCTCCCCATACGAGTAGACGGGCACCAGGTTAGCCCCAAACTCCAGGGCCACCCGGACGAAACCTTTCCTCTGCTTCATAATCACAGTGTTGACCCCAGGCAGGCTCAACAGCGACTCAGCAGCGCCCCCTATCACAATCACCACCGCATTGCCTTGTCCACTATTAGACAGAAGGTGCTTTAGACTAGGCTTGCTGACTGGACAACAACCTGTGGCCATGGCATATTCCCTGTAGAGGGGGATCTTGAAGAGGCCCCCCAGGATGCAGAGACAGGAGCGCACCCCAGGAAAGAGGTCCATAAAGCCACAGGCCTCGGTGCTAAAAGAGGCAAAGGCTCCGATACTCAACACCCCATGAGGATGACACCCTAAGATGTAGTTCTCGTTCGGGTTCAACTCCGCCGTCTTCACTAACTTCATGGGGAAGTAGTCCCTAACGTACTTCCACACTTTCCAGTTTCTCACAAAATAACTTCTCCTGCCTCCTCTTTCAGGTGTGTGCCAGTCCGTCAACTGCCAGATGAGGTAGAGAACAGGCAGCGGCCACAGAGAAGTCAACAGAAGGTACACCATCAATCCAATACAAACCGGACCTAACAGGAGGAAGCTCCATATCCATTGCAGAACACTGATATTCTCCAGGAACTCTGTCCTTTGAGTTTTCACCAGCTTCATCCCTGAAACCGTTTCTGTAGTTTTCGCCCCCACAAAAAAAGGTGATTACAGAGAACAAGAGCGACTGTTCGGAGAGCACTAGTACCCTACACGGACGTACTTTGATCACAGTTCAACGGAGGCTGCAGAGATAACGATTTCATCCACTCCCATAACACTTTGAAACACTGATGAGTTATCGCTTTTAAAAGATAAACGGTGACAAGAGTCCAAATCGAACATGAACAGACGGGTGTGTTTCAGGTTGAGGGTGAATCACTCTGACGGATCCACAGAACCCTGGAGAGAAGAGGCTGTCTGTGCACTGATCATACCCCCAGATAGGAGTGCACAGAGCTGGATACAGGATGTTGGTGATGACCCCTCTTCACAGAACAGAAAGATTGGGACTCTCCAGAATGAGGCCAGAGGTGTCATGGGAATGACATGACATTAGATGAAAATCATCATGTGACAGTTCTTGCACGTGTGTGTGTGGGGGGGGGGGGGGGTCAGAGGTTAAGATTCATTACTGGGCAGGGAACCAGGGGAGAGGGGAATGTTTTTCACATTCAGGGTAACCATAGCTACCTCTGCTTAACTTCAAGGGCTGTGAAGTCAAGGCCACCAGACATATTGGAGCTGACCGCTTAAAATAGAGCTAATAACAGACCACGACTGGTGTGGCTAAACAGACCGATCCAGTGTCTATCACCATCCTTTTCTGCTGTCTGACTCTAGAGAGAAGGCAAGACCAAAGAGTCAACAGAATTCTGACATCACTGAAGAGTCACACAACATTCTGTTGTCCTTGATTCAGAGACATAGCCTTGGGGTTCACACACCATTCTGTTGTCCTTGATTCAGAGACACAGCCTTGGGGTTCACACGCCATTCTATTGTCCTTGACTCAGAGACATAGCTTTGGGGTTCACACGCCATTCTGTTGTCCTTGACTCAGAGACATAGCCTTGGGGTTCACACGGCATTCTATTGTCCTTGACTCAGAGACATAGCCTTGGGGTTCACATGCCATTCTATTGTCCTTGATTCAGAGACATAGCCTTGGGGTTCACACACCATTCTATTGTCCTTGATTCAGAGACACAGCCTTGGTGTTCACACGACATTCTATTGTCCTTGATTCAGAGACACAGCCTTGGGGTTCACACACCATTCTGTTGTCCTTGATTCAGAGACACAGCCTTGGGGTTCACACGCCATTCTATTGTCCTTGACTCAGAGACATAGCTTTGGGGTTCACACGCCATTCTGTTGTCCTTGACTCAGAGACATAGCCTTGGGGTTCACACGCCATTCTATTGTCCTTGATTCAGAGACACAGCCTTGGGGTTCACACGCCATTCTGTTGTCCTTGATTCAGAGACACAGCCTTGGGGTTCACACACCATTCTGTTGTCCTTGATTCAGAGACACAGCCTTGGGGTTCACACGCCATTCTATTGTCCTTGACTCAGAGACACAGCCTTGGGGTTCACACGCCATTCTGTTGTCCTTGATTCAGAGACACAGCCTTGGGGTCATGCTTGCTGCTTTCATTAAGACACTGTTGCCATGGAGATGCTGCTTATCCCTTATCTAGCTCCAGTGTTTTAGAAAGAGAAAGGAATAGAGGGAAAGAGGAGAAAACCGGGGCGAGGGGGGGGGGGGGGTTGAAGAAAGAGAGAGGAGCCTTATCTGAAACGTATCTAAAATTAACATGAATAACCTACAGTCAACTCTCTTTTGTATTTTTCTGCCTTAAAGGCATCATGTGGATCCTTAACACACACACACACACGCATGCACACGCACACACACACACACACACAGTTTACATACACCTTAGCCAAATGCATTTAAACTCAGTTTTTCCACAATTCCTGACATTTAATCCTCGTAAAAATTCCGTCTTAGGTCAGTTAGGATCACCACCTTATTTTAAGAATGTGAAATGTCAGATTGAATAGTAGAGAGAATTATTTATTTCAGCCTTTATTCTCTCATCACATCACATTCATCACAAACATAAGTTTAAATACACTCAATTAGTATTTTGTAGCATTGCCTTTAAATTGTTTAACTTGGGTCAAACGTTTTGGGTAGCCTTCCACTCAGGTTTGTAGGCCTCCTTGCTCGCACATGTTTTTTCAGTTCTGCCAGCAAATGTTCTATAGGATTGAGGTCAGGGATTTGTGATGGCCACAACAATACCTTGACTTTGTTGTCCTAATCCATTTTGCCACAACTTTGGAAGTATGCTTGGGGTCATTGTCCATTTGGAAGACCCTTTTTCGACCAAGCTTTAATTTCCTGACTGATGTCTTGAAATGTTGTTTCAATATATCCACATCATTTTCCTACCTCATGATGCCATCTATTTTGTGAAGTGCACCAGTCCCTCCTGCAGCTAAGCACCCCCACAACATGATGCTGCCACCCCCGTGCTTCACGGTTGGGATGGTGCTCTTCAGCTTGCAAGCCTCCCCCTTTTTCCTCCAAACATAACGATGGTCATTATGGCCAAACAGTTCTATTTTTGTTTCATCAGACCATTTCTCCAAAAAGTACGATCTTTGTACTTTTCACAGTTGCAAACTGTGTCTGGCTTTTTTATGGCGGTTTTGGAGCAGTGGCTTCTTCCTTACTGAGCGGCCTTTCAGGTTATGTAAATATAGGACTCGTTTTACTGTGGATATAGATACCTTTGTACCTGTTTCCTCCAGCATCTTCACAAGGTCCTTTGCTGTTGTTCTGGGATTGATTTGCACTTTTTGCACCAAGTATGTTAGTCTCTGGGAGACAGAACGCGTCTCCTTCCTGAGCGATATAACGGATGCGTGGTCCCATGGTGTTTATACTTGCGTGCTATTGTTTGTACAGATGAAAGTGGTACCTTGAAAGTGGTACCTTCTGGCGTTTGGAAATTGCTCCCAAGGATAAACCAGACTTGTGAAGGTCTACAATGTTTTTTCTGAGGTCTTGGCTGATTTTTAAAAATTTTCTCATGATGTCAAGCAAAGAGGCACTGAGTTTGAAGGTAGGCCTTGAAATACATCCACAGGTACACCTCCAATTGACTCAACTTATGTCAATAAGCCTATCAGAAGCTTCTAAAGCCATCATTTCCCAGAATTTTCCAAGCTGTTCAAAGGCACAGTCAACTTAGTGTATGTAAACTTCTGACCCACTGGAATTGTGATACAGTGAATTATAAGTGAAATAATCTGCCTGTAAACAATTGTTGGAAAAATTACTTGTGTCATGCACAAAGTAGATGTCCTAACCGACTTGCCAAAACTATAATTTGTTAACAAGAAATTTGTGGAGTGGTTGAAAAACTAGTTAATGACTCCAACCTAAGTGTATGTAAACTTCCGACTTCAACTGTATAACACACACACACACACACACACACACACACACACACACACACACACACACACACACACACACACACACACACACACACACACACACACACACACACACACACACACACATATACAGTTAAATTGTCCGTAGACAGGATTGGCAGCCAGGCCAAACTGAGCAAACGGGGGAGAAGGCCTTAGTTAGGGAGGGGGCAGAGCTCTATAGTTCCTCTGTGGAGATGAGAACCTTCCAGAAGGACAACCATCTCTGCAGCACTCCACCAATCAGACCTTTATGGTAGCGTGGCCAGACGGAAGCCACTCCTCAGTAAAAGGCACATGACAGCCCGCTTGGAGTTTGCCAAAAGGCACCTAAAGTCTCTCTGACCATGAGAAACAAGATTCTCTGGTCTGATGAAACCAAGATTGAACTCTTTGGCCTGAATTCCAAGCGTCACGTCTGGAGGAAACATGGCATCATCCCTACGGTGAAGCATGGTGGTGGCAGCATCACACTGTGGGAATGTATTTCAGCTGCAGGGACTGGGAGACTAGTCAGGATCGAGGCAAAGATGAGCAAACAGAGCAAAGTACAGACAGATCCTCGATGAAAACCTGCTCCGGACCTCAGACTGGGGCGAAGGTTCACCTTCCAGCAGGACAACCACCCTAAGAGCACAGCCAAGACAATGCAGGAGTGGCTTTGGGACAAGTCTCTGAATGTCCTTTACATAAGAGAGCGTCACAAAATACATTTAGAAATCCATGTAATTGGACGAGCGTCTGCGATGCCAAGGGCTAAAATAGATTAAATGAGCAAATTAGCTAGCAACAGCAAGCTAGCTAAATAGGACAAATTAGCTAGCAAGTGCAACCTAACTAGCTAAATTGCCATACATGTTTAATGCTTTCGACCTGTCCCCAAATTAATGTCATTGGTTCAGAGCTTGTTTTGATATTTTAATCTCCGTGTCGTGATCGCGTTTGGTGTAGGCAGGGGGACAAAATAAATGTATTCACGATGGCGCACGCACGCAGCCGGTCTGGGTTCCGTGCTAGTGGCCCAGCCAGAACCCAGACTTCAACCCGATTAAAACATCTCTGGAGAGACCTGAAAATAGCTGTGCAGCAATGCTCCCCATCCAACCTGACAGGGCTTGAGAGGATCTGCAGAGAAGAATGGGAGAAACTCCCCAAATACAGATGTGGCAAGCTTGTAGCGTCATACCCAAGAAGACTTGAGGCTGTAATCGTTACCAAAGGTGCTTCAACAAAGTACTGAGTAAAGGGTCTGAATACTTATGTAAATGTGATCTCAGTTTTATCATTATTTTATATAAATTCGCAAAACTGTCCTGTAGAGTAGCATCTCACGCTTGCAGTCAGTATGGCAGTTGCCATACCAGCTGTAAAACATTTTGAGGATCTGAGTGCCCATGCCAAATATTTTCAGCCTCTTGAGGGGCTGCTTCCTCCATTGACAGTTCAATCACACCCAAACCCAAGTAGCACCACTACACCCTGGCCTCCATTGCCACAGCACAACAGACAAGACATGAATTAATAAATGTATCACTCAGTCAATGTGTATCTCAATGTGCTTGTTCTCCTACAGCTCTTCTATCTCTGCAGGCGAGATCTGGGACTGGGAGGCAGCTAGCTAGGAGGCAGCTGGGTCAGACACTCATTAGCCCTGGCTATTACAGGGCCCAGCTGGGATTGATTCAGCAGTTAGGGAAAATGGGAACGACTTCCGCTGCCATGACACCATCTTAACTCTGTCATTATGAGGGGGAGAGAAAGAGAGAGAGACAGGGGGAGAGAGACAGAGAGACAGGGAGAGAGAGAGAGGGAGAGAGAGAGAGGGAGAGAGAGAGAGAGAGAGGGAGAGAGAGAGACAGGGAGCGAGAGAGAGGGAGAGAGAGAGACAGGGAGCGAGAGAGAGGGAGAGAGAGAGAGAGAGACAGGGAGAGAGAGAGGGAGAGAGAGAGAGAGAGAGAGACAGGGAGAGAGAGAGAGAGAGAGAGAGACAGGGAGAGAGAGAGACAGGGAGAGAGAGAGACAGGGAGAGAGAGAGAGAGAGAGGGAGAGAGAGAGAGAGAGAGAGACAGAGAGAGAGAGACAGGGAGGGAGAGAGAGAGAGAGAGACAGGGAGAGAGAGAGAGAGAGAGAGAGACAGAGAGAGAGAGAGACAGGGGGAGAGAGAGAGAGAGACAGTGGGAGAGAGAGACAGGGGAGAGAGAGAGACAGGGGGAGAGAGAGAGAGAGAGAGAGAGAGAGAGAGACGGGGGAGAGAGAGAGACAGGGGGAGAGAGAGAGACGGGGGAGAGAGAGAGACAGGGGGAGAGAGAGAGACGGGGGAGAGAGAGAGACAGGGGGAGAGAGAGAGACAGGGGGAGAGAGAGAGACAGGGGGAGAGAGAGAGAGAGAGAGAGAGAGAGAGAGAGAGAGAGAGAGAGAGAGAGAGAGAGAGAGACAGGGGGAGAGAGAGAGACAAAGAGAGAGAGAGAGAGAGAGAGACAGGGGGAGAGAGAGAGACAGAGAGAGAGAGAGAGAGAGAGAGAGAGAGAGAGAGAGAGAGAGTTTCTCAGTCGTTAGCAGCCAATGGCTAGCAGTTTCTCAGCTGTTAGCAGCCAATGGCTAGCAGTTTCTCAGCTGTTAGCAGCCAATGGCTAGCAGTTTCTCAGCTGTTAGCAGCCAATGGCTAGCAGTTTCTCAGCTGTTAGCAGCCAATGACTAGCAGTTTCTCAGCTGTTAGCAGCCAATGGCTAGCAGTTTCTCAGCTGTTAGCAGCCAATGACTAGCAGTTTCTCAGCTGTTAGCAGCCAATGGCTAGCAGTTTCTCAGCTGTTATCAGTCAATGGCTAGCAGTTTCTCAGCTGTTAGCAGTCAATGACTAGCAGTTTCCTACTTGTGATAAAAACAGATGATTGACATTTACTGTCTTTACTGAATTATTTAATGTAACAAATCAAACATTAAACCTTGTAAAAACAAAAAACAATTTATGGTAATTCATGTTAACCTTGTGAACAATTCATTTACACCCAGCGTTTATTTGAAGCAGGTGTTAATTGAATTAAACGTGTGTCGTTGGCTATTCAAAAGGACAGGAGGCTATTTGAGACTTTACATTGATTTAATTTACCGTAAAACTTAAATTCAATGAGAGAATCTTTACATAAACTGATAACTAAAACACAGTGCCTTTCACAAGTATTCACACCCCTTGACTTCTTCCACATTTCGTTGTGTTACAGCCTGAATTGAATATGGTTTAAATTATGTTTTGTGTCACTGGCCTACACACAATACCTTACAATATCAAAGTGGAATGATGTTTTTTAGACATTTTTACATTTTTAAAATTTTACCTTTATTTTACTAGGCAAGTCAGTTAAGAACAAATTCTTATTTTCAATGACGGCCTAGGAACAGTGGGGTTAACTGCCTGTTCAAGGGCAGAACGACAGATTTTGTACCTTGTCAGCTCGGGGATTTGAACTTGAAACCTTTCGGTTACTAGTCCAATGCGGAGTTTTGTGTGTAGATGGGTGAGAGAATTCAGGCTGCAGCACAACAAAATGTAGAATTAGTCAAGGGGTATAAATCATTGATGTATATATATTCCAATTAACCAATCAAGAGTCTTTGGTAAGTCAAAATCAAATCCAATTTTATTTGTCACATGCGCCGAATACAGCTGGTGTAGACTTTACTGTGAAATGCTTACTTGAGCCCTTCCCAATGATAAAACAGTAACTAACACAAGAGGAATAAAATAAAATACACAAGAATGGTGCTATATACAGGAAGTACCCAATCAATGTGGAGCTATATACAGGAAGTACCTGATCAATGTGGAGCTATATACAGGAAGTACCCGATCAATGTGGAGCTATATACAGGAAGTACCCAATCAATGTGGAGCTATATACAGGAAGTACCCAATCAATGTGGAGCTATATACAGGAAGTACCCAATCAATGTGGAGCTATATACAGGAAGTACCCAATCAATGTGGAGCTATATACAGGAAGTACCCAATCAATGTGGAGCTATATACAGGAAGTACCCAATCAATGTGGAGCTATATACAGGAAGTACCCAATCAATGTGGAGCTATATACAGGAAGTACCCAATCAATGTGGAGCTATATACAGGAAGTACCCGATCAATGTGGAGCTATATACAGGAAGTACCCGATCAATGTGGAGCTATATACAGGAAGTACCCAATCAATGTGGAGCTATATACAGGAAGTACCAGATCACTGTGGAGTTATATACAGGACGTAGCCAATCAATGTGGAGCTATATACAGGAAGTCCCAGATCAATGTGGAGCTATATACAGGAAGTACCATTACCAGATCACTGTGGAGTTATATACAGGAAGTACCAGATCAATGTGGAGCTATATACAGGAAGTACCAGATCAATGTGGAGCTATATACAGGAAGTACCTGATCAATGTGGAGCTATATACAGGATGTACCAGATCACTGTGGAGTTATATACAGGAAGTACCAGATCAATGTGGAGCTATGTACAGGAAGTACCTGATCAATGTGGAGCTATATACAGGAAGTACCAGTACCAGATCACTGTGGAGTTATATATACAGGAAGTACCAGATCAATGTGGAGCTATGTACAGGAAGTACCTGATCAATGTGGAGCTATATACAGGAAGTACCAGTACCAGATCACTGTGGAGTTATATACAGGAAGTACCAGATCAATGTAGAGCTATATACAGGAAGTACCTTATCAATGTGGAGCTATATACAGGAAGTACCAGATCACTGTGGAGCTATATACAGGAAGTACCTGATCACTGTGGAACTATATACAGGAAGTACCAGATCACTGTGGAGCTATATACAGGAAGTACCTGATCACTGTGGAACTATATACAGGAAGTACCAGATCACTGTGGAGCTGTATACAGGAAGTACCAGATCACTGTGGAGCTATATACAGGGAGTACCAGTACCAGATCCATTTTCAATCAATACATTTTTTATTTCACCTTTATTTAACCAGGTAGGCTAGTTGAGAACAAGTTCTCATTTGCAACTGCGACCTGGCCAAGATAAAGCATAGCAGTGTGAACAGACAACACAGAGTTACACACGGAGTAAACAATTAACAAGTCAATAACACAGTAGAAAAAAAGAGAGTCTATATACATTGTGTGCAAAAGGCATGAGGAGGTAGGCTAATAATTACAATTTTGCAGATTAACACTGGAGTGATAAATGATCAGATGGTCATGTACAGGTAGAGATATTGGTGTGCAAAAGAGCAGAAAAGTAAATAAAATAATGTGGAGCTATATACAGGGAGTACCAGATCATTGTGGAGCTATATACAGGGAGTACCAGTACCAGATCAGATCAGGTAGATATGTACATGAAGGCAGAGTAAAGTGACTAGTCATCAGGATAGATAATAATAAGATATTTGAGGTAGATATGTACACAAAGGCAGGGTAAAGTAACATGGCATCAGGATAGATAATAATAAGAGTCAAATAAAGAACAGATTGTCAGTAGCTAGGACTGTAGCTAGGACAGTAGCTAGGACAGTAGCTAGGACAGTAGCTAGGACTGTAGCTAGGACTGTAGCTAGGACTGTAGCGATCATGAAATGTTGTCAGCTGGTGATTATCAAGCAAATAACTGCTGGTCTCGTGGTAATTGACCGTTAATTAACAAAAACACATTTAGCATCTCCTGACTTCCACACACATCCTACAAGCCACTGATGCAGACCTTTGGAACATAACAATAAATCCATGCAATTCTTCTATACATCCATGTAATATAGTCTACACCATCACAATAAATCCATGTAATATAGTCTACACCATCACAATAAATCCATGTAATATAGTCTACACCATCACAATAAATCCATGTAATATAGTCTACACCATCACAATAAATCCATGTAATATAGTCTACACCATCACAATAAATCCATGTAATATAGTCTACCTACACCATCACAATAAATCCATGTAATATAGTCTACACCATCACAATAAATCCATGTAATATAGTCTACACCATCACAATACATCCATGTAATATAGTCTACACCATCATAATAAATCCATGTAATATAGTCTACACCATCACAATAAATCCATGTAATATAGTCTACACCATCACAATAAATTCATGTAATATAGTCTACACCATCACAATAAATCCATGTAATATAGTCTACACCATCACAATAAATCCATGTAATATAGTCTACACCATCACAATAAATCCATGTAATATAGTCTACCTACACCATCACAATAAATCCATGTAATATAGTCTACACCATCACAATAAATCCATGTAATATAGTCTACCTACACCATCACAATAAATCCATGTAATATAGTCTACCTACACCATCACAATAAATCCATGTAATATAGTCTAAACCATCACAATGAATCCATGTAATATAGTCTACCTACACCATCACAATAAATCCATGTAATATAGTCTACACCATCACAATAAATCCATGTAATATAGTCTACACCATCACAATGAATCCATGTAATATAGTCTACACCATCACAATAAATCCATGTAATATAGTCTACACCATCACAATAAATCCATGTAATATAGTCTACACCATCACAATAAATCCATGTAATATAGTCTACACATCACAATAAATCCATGTAATATAGTCTACACATCACAATAAATCCATGATGTATTTTAGACAGGTTTAAAGAAACATGATGTGAAAACAATGCCTATTTCAGAAGAACACTTAGCACACTGAGTTGTCCTTTGGCCCTGATCTGGCTTTGCCCTATGGCTGCGGCCTACACTAGTTCACTAGTTCTCTTTGCGGACGAGATTTCCTTTTTCCTTTTCTCCAAACCATTTGAGGGAGTGTTGCACATGCGGCTATTCTGTGTTGAGCGGGTTAACAAAGAAACAGATCCTCCTATATGTTTAATTCAGAGTTTTTTTATGTAACTTTAGTTGTGATACAAACGTTTGGCTTTATGTTCAGTAGATGAGGCTTATGAGGGAAAGCATCTGCGCTATGCCGATCTAGCTGCCGAAGCACGGCATCATGGCTGGAACACAGAAGTCCGACCAGTGGAGGTGGGCTGCAGAGGTTTTGTGGCAACATCTACAACCAGACTGCTTAGAGATCTTGGAATTAAGGGCCAGAGCCAGCGTTCGGCAATCAAAGCTGTATCGGAGGCGGCAGAAGGCAGCAGTCAGTGGCTCTGGATGAAGAGGAAAGACCCCAGCTGGGCCCCGAAGTGAGAGGGCCAGGAGGTATGCGGTCAACAATGCTTGACTCAGGGAGGAGGACGCCCCTGCCATGCATAGCCAACATCCCATGGGACTATCATCAACAAGGCAACTCCTATGACTAATTGGGAATGCGACGCAAGCGTAGGATTGATCACCCTGTCGCTGGCCGCCTTTGGGGAGGGTGTATAGTGTGAAAGGCCGAAACACCCTAGGAACCAAAGGTACACTACTGACGATGCGCTCCCTAAATTTCACCAGGCTCACTGTTCATTAACTCTTGGAAGTGCGTGCACAAAGGATAGTAACATCTCATCCTGTGTTCTTGGAATCTGATTTTGAATATATTTGAATAAAGGGTTCATAAAAAGGCATGAGCTCTCCATTCAGTTTTTCATTGATGTCAAATGCAGAATTTACGTTCTTCAGGGTAGAGAAGGAATTCTCACACATTGCTGTAGATGCCCGAAATGTAAAAATCCATGTTTCAGTGCCAAAAGCACAATCGATATTGCTGACAAATTATTTTTTGAAGAACAACGAGTTGTTGTTTGCTGGCTGTGATTAGATTTCACCTTGCGAGAATGTACCATCATGTACCACAATGTACCACCATGTACCCCATTGTACCGTTATGTGCCATACTGTTACATAATGTAGCATTGTGTACTGTGATGTGTATCATCATGTGACATCGTGTACCATCATGTTCCACCATGTACCACAATGCACCACAATGTACCAGTATGCACCATGATGTACCATTGCGTTCCATCGTGTGCCATTTTTTGTCGTTGTGTGTCATTATGTACCAACACGCTCCATTATGTGCCACTGTGCCATTATGTGCCACTATGTACCATTACGTGCCATCACACACCATCACATACCGTCATGTGCCGTCATGTACCAAACACAATAAACTCTGCTTCCACTGGACCCGTTTTGGTTCGATCCAGTTTAGGCTCTTGTGATTCTTTCACCAGTTGACTTATTTAATTTGCTAAATCGTGAGGACATTTTCCGCAGCACGGCATCCAAAGTGCTGAAAAACAATTGTTTACACCCCCCCCCCCTCTCCCCCGCCTCCATCATCATGCTGACCCACTGTGCATTCAACTACATACTCTTGCAGAGTATTACATCATGAGTCTCCGTCAATGCTTGGAGCTGGTGTACTCGTGCCTTCCAAAGCTTTTCAAATTGAGCATCACATCGCTGTTTTTCCAACGCACCCAAACGTACTGCGGACAAGATCGACACGGGTGTGCAGATCAGTAGCTTTTGACTGCAGTAACTTGTTAGGAGGATCGAGGAGTCCCAGGATTTTGTGAGTCATGTTTGCAATACAAAGCTCGGCTCTGTCACTGCTTTCAATAAGCCTGTGGCCTCAAGTCTCACATCTGTGCCATATGCGAGAGTAGGTTGAATTTCACCTAGCATCTCTGTGGTATTTTCATGTGATTTCAAAATGCCTGACAACGTGGAGAGGTGGCCAGTCCATCTCTAATTAAGAAGTATGTTCAGTTTTTCCCTAGTGTACTGTGTAGCTACTGTGGGTTTCCTAAAGAAATTGTACACACATTGAAAATGTTTTCTATCGCATCCTCAGATGACAGAGTGCACCACAATCAAATGCCAACCTTGACACATGCCAACGCTACAAAAAGGTCAGCTTTTCTCCCACTGAAAATGCCACTCGAGTGTCAAGACACACCTGCGCTGGGTCCTCATCACCGAGGAGGTCAGGTGGCTGGGGTAACACTGGGTCCTCATCACCGAGGTGGTCAGGTGGCTGGGGTAACACTGGGTCCTCATCACCGAGGTGGTCAGGTGGCTGGGGTAACACTGTCTCATCACCGAGGTGGTCAGGTGGCTGGGGTAACACTGGGTCCTCATCACCGAGGTGGTCAGGTAGCTGGGGTAACACTGGCTCCTCATCACTGAGGTGGTCAGGTGGCTGGGGTAACACTGTCTCCTCATCACCGAGGAGGTCAGGTGGCTGGGGTAACACTGGGTCCTCATCACCGAGGAGGTCAGGTAGCTGGGGTAACACTGGGTCCTCATCACCGAGGTGGTCAGGTAGCTGGGGTAACACTGTCTCCTCATCACCGAGGAGGTCAGGTGGCTGGGGTAACACTGGGTCCTCATCACCGAGGAGGTCAGGTAGCTGGGGTAACACTGGGTCCTCATCACCGAGGAGGTCAGGTAGCTGGGGTAACACTGGCTCCTCATCACCGAGGTGGTCAGGTGGCTGGGGTAACACTGGGTCCTCATCACCGAGGTGGTCAGGTAGCTGGGGTAACACTGGGTCCTCATCACCAAGGTGGTCAGGTGGCTGGGGTAACACTGGGTCCTCATCACTGAGGTGGTCAGGTAGCTGGGGTAACACTGGGTCCTCATCACTGAGGTGGTCAGGTAGCTGGGGTAACACTGGGTCCTCATCACCGAGGTGGTCAGGTAGCTGGGGTAACACTGGGTCCTCATCACCGAGGGGGTCAGGTGCTAGTGGCTGGGGTAACACTGGGTCCTCATCACTGAGGTGGTCAGGTAGCTGGGGTAACACTGGGTCCTCATCACCGAGGAGGTCAGGTGGCTGGGGTAACACTGGGTCCTCATCACCGAGGAGGTCAGGTGGCTGGGGTAACACTGGGTCCTCATCACCGAGGAGGTCAGGTGGCTGGGGTAACACTGGGTCATCATCACCGAGGTGGTCAGGTGCTAGTGGCTGGGGTAACACTGCGCCCTCATCACCGAGGAGGTCAGGTGGCTGGGGTAACACTGGGTCCTCATCACCAAGGTGGTCAGGTGGCTGGGGTAACACTGGGTCCTCATCACCGAGGTGGTCAGGTGGCTGGGGTAACAGATGTGCAGGTGTTTCAGGTGATGTTACCCTCGTACACTGCTGGTGCTAGTGGCTGGGGTAACAGATGTGCAGGTGTTTCAGGTGATGTTACCCTCGTACACTGCTGGTGCTAGTGGCTGGGGTAACAGATGTGCAGGTGTTTCAGGTGATGTTACCCTCGTACTGCTGGTGCTAGTGGCTGGGGTAACAGATGTGCAGGTGTTTCAGGTGATGTTACCCTCGTACTGCTGGTGCTAGTGGCTGGGGTAACAGATGTGCAGGTGTTTCAGGTGATGTTACCCTCGTACTGCTGGTGCTAGTTGCTGGGGTAACAGATGTGCAGGTGTTTCAGGTGATGTTACCCTCGTACTGCTGGTGCTAGTGGCTGGGGTAACAGATGTGCAGGTGTTTCAGGTGATGTTACCCTCGTACTGCTGGTGCTAGTGGCTGGGGTAACAGATGTGCAGGTGTTTCAGGTGATGTTACCCTCGTACTGCTGGTGCTAGTGGCTGGGGTAACAGATGTGCAGGTGTTTCAGGTGATGTTACCCTCGTACTGCTGGTGCTAGTGGCTGGGGTAACAGATGTGCAGGTGTTTCAGGTGATGTTACCCTCGTACTGCTGGTGCTAGTGGCTGGGGTAACAGATGTGCAGGTGTTTCAGGTGATGTTACCCTCGTACTGCTGGTGCTAGTGGCTGGGGTAACAGATGTGCAGGTGTTTCAGGTGATGTTACCCTCGTACTGCTGGTGCTAGTGGCTGGGGTAACAGATGTGCAGGTGTTTCAGGTGATGTTACCCTCGTACTGCTGGTGCTAGTGGCTGGGGTAACAGATGTGCAGGTGTTTCAGGTGATGTTACCCTCGTACTGCTGGTGCTAGTGGCTGGGGTAACAGATGTGCAGGTGTTTCAGGTGATGTTACCCTCGTACTGCTGGTGCTAGTGGCTGGGGTAACAGATGTGCAGGTGTTTCAGGTGATGTTACCCTCGTACTGCTGGTGCTAGTGGCTGGGGTAACAGATGTGCAGGTGTTTCAGGTGATGTTACCCTCGTACTGCTGGTGCTAGTGGCTGGGGTAACAGATGTGCAGGTGTTTCAGGTGATGTTACCCTCGTACTGCTGGTGCTAGTGGCTGGGGTAACAGATGTGCAGGTGTTTCAGGTGATGTTACCCTCGTACTGCTGGTGCTAGTGGCTGGGGTAACAGATGTGCAGGTGTTTCAGGTGATGTTACCCTCGTACTGCTGGTGCTAGTGGCTGGGGTAACAGATGTGCAGGTGTTTCAGGTGATGTTACCCTCGTACTGCTGGTGCTAGTGGCTGGGGTAACAGATGTGCAGGTGTTTCAGGTGATGTTACCCTCGTACTGCTGGTGCTAGTGGCTGGGGTAACAGATGTGCAGGTGTTTCAGGTGATGTTACCCTCGTACTGCTGGTGCTAGTGGCTGGGGTAACAGATGTGCAGGTGTTTCAGGTGATGTTACCCTCGTACTGCTGGTGCTAGTGGCTGGGGTAACAGATGTGCAGGTGTTTCAGGTGATGTTACCCTCGTACTGCTGGTGCTAGTGGCTGGGGTAACAGATGTGCAGGTGTTTCAGGTGATGTTACCCTCGTACTGCTGGTGCTAGTGGCTGGGGTAACAGATGTGCAGGTGTTTCAGGTGATGTTACCCTCGTACTGCTGGTGCTAGTGGCTGGGGTAACAGATGTGCAGGTGTTTCAGGTGATGTTACCCTCGTACTGCTGGTGCTAGTGGCTGGGGTAACAGATGTGCAGGTGTTTCAGGTGATGTTACCCTCGTACTGCTGGTGCTAGTGGCTGGGGTAACAGATGTGCAGGTGTTTCAGGTGATGTTACCCTCGTACTGCTGGTGCTAGTGGCTGGGGTAACAGATGTGCAGGTGTTTCAGGTGATGTTACCCTCGTACTGCTGGTGCTAGTGGCTGGGGTAACAGATGTGCAGGTGTTTCAGGTGATGTTACCCTCGTACTGCTGGTTCTTCTTCATCTTGTTATTTTACCTTTATTTAACTAGGCAAGTCAGTTAAAAACAAATTCTTATTTACAATGACGGCCTACCAGGGAACAGTGGGTTAACTTGTTCAGGGGCAGAACGGCAGATTTGTACCTTTTCAGCTCGGGGATTCGACATTGCAACCTTTCATTTACTAGTCCAACGCTCTAACCACTAGGCTACCTGCCCATCTTGTTGCCCAGCCGGTGGCGTGGGGGATGGGCGCGCATTACATTTGCTGCGAGGATCCTCAACCTCGGTGGTCGGACTAGCAGGCTGCCCGGTGAGGCTCGGCATCGGTCTCGACATGGTGTTTTTTTTGCTCTTAGCAGTGCCCAGACATTTTAGAATATCCAAGCTGATCAGAGCTTAGCCAACTAGCTATAATTATTAAACTTAATGAAGCTGGCTGTAGATGTCTGCAAAAGTGAACAACCTTTTTCCCCTCTCTGTGAGTTAACTACTAAATATTACATTATTACACCCCTCTGCCTCATCAGACCTTCATAGAGTCTCTGTCCCGGTCTGCTACTGGCAGGCCCAGTGGTGTTGCATTGGCAACACCAGGCACGGTCAATTCAATACTGTTTGTAACAAAAACCTATCTTAGGGTTCCATGCCCAGCTTTGCCCCGTAGAGCCGGCTCTAGCTAAATGGTATAACAAAAATATGTACGACTCAAATATCCCAAAGATAAAGCAATGGTTAGATGAATAATTGAAACACAATGCACGGCAAACCTTATTCTCAGAGCAAATGTCCTAGACGTAGTTTATGGGGAAATACCGCCGAGACATGTGGATCTATCAATCATTTTACAAATGGGTTTACATAAATGACAGGAAGAGGGATTTAGGTAAGTCAGGACATCTGGTAGGGATCGCCATAGATACCGCATACCTGAGCTGAAACAGAATACGGTTTCAAGTGAAAACAGGCCATGTTATGGAGGTGAATCAAATCTAATTCATTCCAATCTATTGGGGAAACGTCAAGGTGATTCATTGTACAAACCTACTGGGCAGTAGGCAAAGAGACCAGAGAGTCCATTACCGACTGTTGTGTCAAAGAGATGAAAGGGGTCACGTGTTAATGCTCCACCAGTCTTTTCCATAAGGGGGTATGCTGTTCCTCCACTATAGGCTACAGGTGGCTTGGCACCCCTTCGGTGTGCGATTCATAAATGAGGTCATTTATAAAGTAGAATGGACTTTATCCTATGCAATTGGACGGCATACACATATCCTCCTGGCCAAGCATTACATTACATACACATATCCTCCTGGCCAAGCATTACATTACATACACATATCCTCCTGGCCAAGCATTACATTACATACACATATCCTCCTGGCCAAGCATTACATTATATACACATATCCTCCTGGCCAAGCATTACATTACATACACATATCCTCCTGGCCAAGCATTACATTACATACACATATCCTCCTGGCCAAGCATTACATTACATACACATATCCTCCTGGCCAAGCATTACATTACATACACATATCCTCCTGGCCAAGCATTACATTTGCAGGCATCTTGGTTGATTGTTTAATAGATGGATAATCCGTGCGGTCGTGTAGCTCTCACAAACCAGGGATGCTGGGGTTTAATATATCACACATTTATTCAACTCAGTAGCAATATACTTCTTCAGAATAAACTCATATAAACACACAGGGGTCCTTTCATTCCAACAGCATTCAGACTCTTGATGGTAATACGAGTGTATACATGTAATTAACGTTTAGTGTGATTATGTAGATTACTGCACTTTTCATATTCATTTTATATTTTATAGCGTTTAAAAAATATATATATTTTGATCCTAACGATAAAGACAAAGAGAGAAAAGAAAAGACAGATGGGGTCACCCAAACAAAACAAAACCACATAGCAGCAGATACGATTACATAGTACAGACATGTCTTCAGGGCTGTTAACAGCCGATACCATTACATAGTACAGACATGTCTTCAGGGCTGTTAACAGCAGATACCATTACATAGTACAGATATGTCTTCAGGGCTGTTAACAGCAGATACGATTACATAGTACAGACATGTCTTCAGGGCTGTTAACAGCAGATACCATTACATAGTACAGACATGTCTTCAGAGCTGTTAACAGCAGATACGATTACATAGTACAGACATGTCTTCAGAGCTGTTAACAGCAGATACGATTACATAGTACAGACATGTCTTCAGGGCTGTTAACAGCAGATACGATTACATAGTACAGATATGTCTTCAGGGCTGTTAACAGCAGATACCATTACATAGTACAGACATGTCTTCAGAGCTGTTAACAGCAGATACGATTACATAGTACAGACATGTCTTCAGGGCTGTTAACAGCAGATACCATTACATAGTACAGACATGTCTTCAGAGCTGTTAACAGCAGATACCATTACATAGTACAGACATGTCTTCAGAGCTGTTAACAGCAGATACCATTACATAGTACAGACATGTCTTCAGGGCTGTTAACAGCAGATATGATTACATAGTACAGACATGTCTTCAGAGCTGTTAACAGCAGATACGATTACATAGTACAGACATGTCTTCAGGGCTGTTAACAGCAGATACCATTACATAGTACAGATATGTCTTCAGAGCTGTTAACAGCAGATACCATTACATAGTACAGACATGTCTTCAGGGCTGTTAACAGCAGATACGATTACATAGTACAGACATGTCTTCAGGGCTGTTAACAGCAGATACGATTACATAGTACAGACATGTCTTCAGGGCTGTTAACAGCAGATACGATTACATAGTACAGATATGTCTTCAGAGCTGTTAACAGCAGATACCATTACATAGTACAGACATGTCTTCAGGGCTGTTAACAGCAGATATGATTACATAGTACAGACATGTCTTCAGGGCTGTTAACAGCAGATACCATTACATAGTACAGACATGTCTTCAGGGCTGTTAACAGCAGATATGATTACATAGTACAGACATGTCTTCAGGGCTGTTAACAGCAGATACCATTACATAGTACAGACATGTCTTCAGGGCTGTTAACAGCAGATATGATTACATAGTACAGACATGTCTTCAGGGCTGTTAACAGCAGATACCATTACATAGTACAGACATGTCTTCAGAGCTGTTAACAGCAGATACGATTACATAGTACAGATATGTCTTCAGAGCTGTTAACAGCAGATACGATTACATAGTACAGACATGTCTTCAGAGCTGTTAACAGCAGATACCATTACATAGTACAGACATGTCTTCAGGGCTGTTAACAGCAGATACGATTACATAGTACAGACATGTCTTCAGGGCTGTTAACAGCAGATACGATTACATAGTACAGACATGTCTTCAGGGCTGTTAACAGCAGATACGATTACATAGTACAGACATGTCTTCAGGGCTGTTAACAGCAGATACCATTACATAGTACAGACATGTCTTCAGGGCTGTTAACAGCAGATACCATTACATAGTACAGACATGTCTTCAGGGCTGTTAACAGCAGATACCATTACATAGTACAGACATGTCTTCAGGGCTGTTAACAGCAGATACCATTACATAGTACAGACATGTCTTCAGGGCTGTTAACAGCAGATACCATTACATAGTACAGACATGTCTTCAGAGCTGTTAACAGCAGATACCATTACATAGTACAGACATGTCTTCAGAGCTGTTAACAGCAGATACGATTACATAGTACAGACATGTCTTCAGAGCTGTTAACAGCAGATACCATTACATAGTACAGACATGTCTTCAGAGCTGTTAACAGCAGATACGATTACATAGTACAGACATGTCTTCAGGGCTGTTAACAGCAGATACGATTACATAGTACAGACATGTCTTCAGAGCTGTTAACAGCAGATACCATTACATAGTACAGACATGTCTTCAGAGCTGTTAACAGCAGATACCATTACATAGTACAGATATGTCTTCAGAGCTGTTAACAGCAGATACGATTACATAGTACAGACATGTCTTCAGAGCTGTTAACAGCAGATACCATTACATAGTACAGACATGTCTTCAGAGCTGTTAACAGCAGATACCATTACATAGTACAGATATGTCTTCAGGGCTGTTAACAGCAGATACCATTACATAGTACAGATATGTCTTCAGAGCTGTTAACAGCAGATACCATTACATAGTACAGACATGTCTTCAGGGCTGTTAACAGCAGATACGATTACATAGTACAGACATGTCTTCAGAGCTGTTAACAGCAGATACCATTACATAGTACAGACATGTCTTCAGGGCTGTTAACAGCAGATACCATTACATAGTACAGACATGTCTTCAGAGCTGTTAACAGCAGATACC
>NC_034188.2:87482864-87485364 GCF_002021735.2 Oncorhynchus kisutch | reverse complement strand
TGTGACAGAGGTGAAAAGAACCCTCTTTTAAAAAGGGGATTTTGGCCTCATTAGGTAGTCCGGTATACATGTTGAAAACAATGGTTTTGCTATGGTTTGGGAAGTCAGTATGGTTGTAAATCGTATATGAACCTATAAACAATACATACAGTTTGTTACGAATATAGTATTTGTTGAACTAAACTAACCCCACTCCCCTTAACTAACCCCACTCCCCTTAACTAACCCCACTCCCCTATACTAAACCCAATCCCCTTAACTAACCCCACTCCCCTTAACTAACCCCACTCCCCTATACTAAACCCAATCCCCTTAACTAACCCAACTCCCCTATACTAAACCCAATCCCCTTAACTAACCCCACTCCCCTTAACTAACCCCACTCCCCTATACTAAACCCAATCCCCTTAACTAACCCCACTCCCCTATACTAAACCCAATCCCCTTAACTAACCCCACTCCCCTTAACTAACCCCACTCCTCTTAACTAACCCAACTCCCCTATACTAAACCCCACCCCCCTTAACTAACCCACTCCCCTATACTAAACCCAATCCCCTTAACTAACCCAACTCCCCTATACTAAACCCAATCCCTTAACTAACCCAACTCCCCTATACTAAAACCCACTCCCTTAACTAACCCCACTCCCCTATACTAAACCCAATCCCCTTAACTAACCCAACTCCCCTATATTAACCCCACTCCCCTTAACTAACCCCACTCCCCTTAACTAACCCCACTCCCCTATATTAACCCCACTCCCCTTAACTAACCCCACTCCCCTATACTAACCCCACCCCCCTTAACTAACCCCACTCCCCTTAACTAACCCCACTCCCCTATACTAAACCCAATCCCCTTAACTAACCCAACTCCCCTATACTAACCCCACCCCCCTTAACTAACCCCACTCCCCTATACTAAACCCAATCCCCTTAACTACCCAACTCCCCTATACTAACCCCACCCCCCTATACTAAACCCAATCCCCTTAACTAACCCCACCCCCCTATACTAAACCCAATCCCCTTAACTAACCCCACTCCCCTATACTAACCCCACCCCCCTTAACTAACCCCTCACCCTTAACTAACCCCACTCCCCTATACTAACCCCACCCCCCTTAACTAACCCCACTCCCCTATACTAACCCCACCCCCCTTAACTAACCCCACTCCCCTATACTAACCCCACCCCCCTTAACTAACCCCACTCCCCTTAACTAACCCCACTCCCCTATACTAAACCCAATCCCCTTAACTAACCCAACTCCCCTATACTAACCCCACCCCCCTTAACTAACCCCACTCCCCTATACTAACCCCACCCCCCTTAACTAACCCCACTCCCCTATACTAAACCCACTCCCCTTAACTAACCCCACTCCCCTATACTAACCCCACCCCCTTAACTAACCCCACTCCCCTATACTAACCCCACCCCCCTTAACTAACCCCACTCCCCTTAACTAACCCCACTCCCCTATACTAAACCCAATCCCCTTAACTAACCCAACTCCCTATACTAACCCCACCCCCCTTAACTAACCCCACTCCCCTATATTAACCCCACTCCCCTTAACTAACCCCACTCCCCTATACTAAACCCAATCCCCTTAACTAACCCAACTCCCCTATACTAACCCCACCCCCCTTAACTAACCCCACTCCCCTATACTAACCCCACCCCCCTTAACTAACCCAACTCCCCTATATTAACCCCACCCCCCTATACTAAACCCAATCCCCTTAACTAACCCAACTCCCCTATACTAAACCCAATCCCCTTAACTAACCCCACTCCCCTATACTAAACCCAATCCCCTTAACTAACCCAACTCCCCTATACTAACCCCACTCCCCTTAACTAACCCCACTCCCCTATACTAAACCCAATCCCCTTAACTAACCCAACTCCCCTATATTAACCCCACCTCCCTTAACTAACCCCACTCCCCTATACTAACCCCACCCCCCTTAACTAACCCCTCACCCTTAACTAACCCCACTCCCCTTAACTAACCTAGTCACAGTGCATTCTCTTCAACAACAAAAATGAATAAACAACAACATGGGGTCAAACCCCTAAAGGTCAAACCCCAACGAAGGCCCTGTGTATCCATGAGGTAATGCAGCCCATCTCTGCACAGGACCCTGTGTAGGCTGCCGAGAGATAGGTAGAGAGAAAGCGTGAGAGAGAGAGAGACAGAGACAGAGAGACAGAGACAGAGAGACAGAGAGAGGGAGACAGAGACAGAGAGAGAGAGAGAGAGACAGAGACAGAGAGAGAGAGAGAGACAGAGAGACAGAGAGACAGAGAGACAGAGAGACAGAGAGACAGAGAGAGAGAGACAGAGAGACCGAGAGAGAGAGACAGAGAGAGAGAGACAGACAGTGAGAGATAAAGAGAGAGATAGAGAGACAGAGAGAGAGAGACAGAGAGACAGACAGTGAGAGATAAAGAGAGAGAGATAGAGAGACAGAGAGAGAGAGACAGA
>NC_034188.2:87435364-87477864 GCF_002021735.2 Oncorhynchus kisutch | reverse complement strand
CTCTAATCAGTGCTCAGCACCCAGCGTTACATGTAATCCAGATGACATTAGTCTCTGACTCTATTCCATTAGCACCACACTGGGAGGTAGGAAGGTATCTATTGACCTCCATATAATGAATAGGTCTGACATTAACATTTTACACACCCTGACTGTGGTGCTCCTCACATGCCACAAAACAACCTATGGAAAGGCCCCGTCTTAAACACGCCACCTTGGTTTCCCCTGCCCCCTCATTGCATGGGGTGAAATCCAACCCTGTGTTGTCGTTAGAAGAGTTGCATGGGCTGAAATCCAACCCTGTGTTGTCGTTAGAAGGGTTGCATGGGGTGAAATCCAACCCTGTGTAGTCATTAGAAGGGGGGACTGGGCTGAAATCCAACCCTGTGTAGTCATTAGAAGGGGGGACTGGGCTGAAATCCAACCCTGTGTAGTCATTAGAAGGGGGGACTGGGCTGAAATCCAACCCTGTGTTGTCGTTAGAAGGGTTGCATGGGCTGAAATCCAACCCTGTGTAGTCATTAGAAGGGGGGACTGGGATGCAATCCAACCCTGTGTAGTCATTAGAAGGGGGGACTGGGCTGAAATCCAACCCTGTGTTGTCGTTAGAAGGGTTGCATGGGCTGAAATCCAACCCTGTGTTGTCGTTAGAAGGGTTGCATGGGGTGAAATCCAACCCTGTGTAGTCGTTAGAAGGGGGGACTGGGCTGAAATCCAACCCTGTGTAGTCGTTAGAAGAGTTGCATGGGGTGAAATCCAACCCTGTGTAGTCGTTAGAAGGTTGCATGGGGTGAAATCCAACCCTGTGTAGTCATTAGAAGGGGGGACTGGGCTGAAATCCAACCCTGTGTAGTCATTAGAAGGGGGGACTGGGCTGAAATCCAACCCTGTGTAGTCATTAGAAGGGGGGACTGGGCTGAAATCCAACCCTGTGTAGTCATTAGAAGGGGGGACTGGGCTGAAATCCAACCCTGTGTTGTCATTAGAAGGGGGGACTGGGCTGAAATCCAACCCTGTGTAGTCATTAGAAGGGGGGACTGGGCTGAAATCCAACCCTGTGTAGTCATTAGAAGGGGGGACTGGGCTGAAATCCAACCCTGTGTAGTCATTAGAAGGGGGGACTGGGCTGAAATCCAACCCTGTGTTGTCGTTAGAAGAGTTGCATGGGGTGAAATCCAACCCTGTGTAGTCGTTAGAAGGGGGGACTGGGCTGAAATCCAACCCTGTGTAGTCATTAGAAGGGGGGACTGGGCTGAAATCCAACCCTGTGTAGTCGTTAGAAGAGTTGCATGGGGTGAAATCCAACCCTGTGTAGTCGTTAGAAGGGGGGACTGGGCTGAAATCCAACCCTGTGTAGTCATTAGAAGGGGGGACTGGGCTGAAATCCAACCCTGTGTAGTCGTTAGAAGAGTTGCATGGGCTGAAATCCAACCCTGTGTAGTTGTTAGAAGGGGGGACTGGGCTGAAATCCAACCCTGTGTAGTCATTAGAAGGGGGGACTGGGCTGAAATCCAACCCTGTGTAGTCGTTAGAAGAGTTGCATGGGGTGAAATCCAACCCTGTGTTGTCGTTAGAAGAGTTGCATGGGGTGAAATCCAACCCTGTGTTGTCGTTAGAAGGGTTGCATGGGCTGAAATCCAACCCTGTGTTGTCGTTAGAAGGGGGGACTGGGCTGAAATCCAACCCTGTGCAGTCGTTAGAAGGGGGGACTGGGCTGAAATCCAACCCTGTGTAGTCGTTAGAAGGGGGGACTAGAGAGATGTTTTCTGGGAAAAAGAACACCAGTGTGACAGACAGACTTAAAATGTCACCTCATTGATGTCATCTTAACATCTGTCTCAAAACGTCCATAGGTCGGAAAGATGGTGCCGATAGAGATGGCTGTTTCGCTTCAAGTCCTTAGGAAACTGTGCAGTACTTGGTTTTTTGAGAAACGTAAACTTACCAGCACAACCAGCACTATGACCAGGAATACAACTTTCCTAAAGCGGATCCTTTGTCCGCACCTACCAGGGCATTTGAACTGATTCCAGAGGCCGACCCAAAACAACGCCGTCGGAGGAGAGGGTGCCGGAGGAGAGGGTGCCGGAGGGGAGGGTGCCCGGAGGGGAGGGTGCCGGAGGAGAGGGTGCCGGAGGAGAGGGTGCCGGAGGGGAGGGTGCCGGAGGGGAGGGTGCCCGGAGGGGAGGGTGCCGGAGGAGAGGGTGCCGGAGGAGAGGGTGCCGGAGGGGAGGGTGCCGGAGGGGAGGGTGCCCGGAGGGGAGGGTGCCGGAGGAGAGGGTGCCGGAGGAGAGGGTGCCGGAGGGGAGGGTGCCGGAGGGGAGGGTGCCGGTGGAGAGCGTGCCGGAGGAGAGGGTGCCACAGGAGAGGGTGCCAGAGGAGAGGGTGCCGGGGGGGAGGGTGCCGGAGGGGAGGGTGCCAGAGGAGAGGGTGCCAGAGTGGTCTTCTAGTGAGGCTTCGGATGTGGGCACACCACCCACCGCTTCCCAGTATATTATTATTACTCGCTAATGTCCAGTCCCTAGTTAACAAAGTCAAGGAAATGAGGTCAAAAGTTGCTTTCAAAAGAGATATAAGGGATTGTAACATACTCTGTTTCACGGAAACATGGCTAGCTTGGGACATGCTGTCGGAGTCTGTACAGCCAACGGGGTTTTCAGTGCATCGCGCCGACAGTAATAAACATATTTCTGGTAAGAAGAAGGGCGGGGTGTGTGTTTCATGATTAGCGACTCATGGTGTAATTGTAACCACATACAGGAACTCAAGTCCTTTTGTTCATCTGACCTAGAATTTCTCACAATCAAATGCTGACCATATTATCTCCCAAGAGAACTCTTCTCAGTTATTGTCCCAGCCGTGTATATCCCCCCGCAAGCGGATACCAAGACGGACCTCAAGGAACTTCACTGGACTTTATGTAAACTGGAAACCAGATATCCTGAGGCTGCATTTATTGTAGCTGGGGATTTTAACAGAGTTAATCTGAGAACAAGGCTACCTAAAAATCTATCAGCATATCGATTGCAGTACACGAGAGAGTAACACGTTCGACCACTGCAACTCCACGATGCATACAAGGCCCTCCCCTGCACCTCCCTTTGGAAAATCTGACCAAGACTCCATCTTGTTCCTCCCTTCCTATAGTCAGAAACTAAAACAGGAAGCCCCCGTGTTTAGGTCTATCCAAAGCTGGTCTGACCAATCAGATACCACGCTTCAAGAATGAAGCTTCCACCAACAGACTTGATATCATTGGCCACTTTAATAAATGGAACACTAGTCACTTTAATAATGCCACTTCAATAATGCTTACATATCTCACATTACTCATCTCGTATGTATATACTGAATACTGTATCCTCCACTATCTATTCTTTACTATCTAGTGCATCTTAGCCGCTATGTCGCTGCTCAACCATTTATTTTATGCTTATATATTCTCATCCCATTCCTTTACTAGATTGTGTGTATTATGTTTTGTTGTGGAATTGTTAGATATTACTGCTGCACTGTCAGATCTAGAAGCATAAACATTCCACTACACTCACATTAACATCTGCTAACCATGTGTATGTGACCAATAACATCTGCTCACCATGTGTATGTCACCAATAACATCTGCTAACCATGTGTATGTGACCAATAACATCTGCTAACCATGTGACCAACAACATCTGCTAACCATGTGTATGTGACCAACAACATCTGCTAACCATGTGACCAATAACATCTGCTAACCATGTGACCAATAACATCTGCTAACCATGTGACCAATAACATCTGCTAACCATGTGACCATTAACATCTGCCAACCATGTGACCAATAACATCTGCTAACCATGTGACCATTAACATCTGCTAACCATGTGTATGTGACCATTAACATCTGCTAACCATGTGTATGTGACCGATATCATCTGCTAACCATGTGTATGTGACCAATAACATCTGCTAACCATGTGACCAATAACATATGCTAACCATGTGTATGTGACCAATAACATCTGCTAACCATGTGACCAATAACATCTGCTAACCGTGTGTATGTGACCAGTAACATCTACTAACCGTGTGTATGTGACCAGTAACATCTGCTAACCATGTGTATGTGACCAATAACATCTGCTAACCATGTGCATGTGACCAATAACATCTGCTAACCATGTGTATGTGACCAATAACATATACTAACCATGTGACCAATAACATCTGCTAACCATGTGTATGTGACCAATAACATCTGCTAACCATGTGTATGTGACCAATAACATCTGCTAACCATGTGACCAATAACATCTGCTAACCATGTGTATGTGACCAATAACATCTACTAACCATGTGACCAATAACATCTGCTAACCATGTGTATGTGACCAATAACATCTGCTAACCATGTGTATGTGACCAATAACATCTGCTAACCATGTGTATGTGACCAATAACATCTACTAACCATGTGACCAATAACATCTGCTAACCATGTGTATGTGACCAATAACATCTGCTAACCATGTGTATGTGACCAATAACATCTGCTAACCATGTGTATGTGACCAATAACATCTGCTAACCATGTGTATGTGACCAATAACATCTACTAACCATGTGACCAATAACATCTGCTAACCATGTGTATGTGACCAATAACATCTACTAACCATGTCACCAATAACATCTGCTAACCATGTGTATGTGACCAATAACATCTGCTAACCATGTGACCATTAACATCTGCTAACCATGTGTATGTGACCAATAACATCTACTAACCATGTGACCATTAACATCTGCTAACCATGTGTATGTCACCAATAACATCTGCTAACCATGTGTATGTCACCAATAACATCTGCTAACCATGTGTATGTCACCATTAACATCTGCTAACCATGTGACCAATAACATCTGCTAACCATGTGTATGTCACCAATAACATCTGCTAACCATGTGTATGTGACCAATAACATCTGCTAACCATGTCACCAATAACATCTGCTAACCATGTGTATGTCACCAATAACATCTGCTAACCATGTGTATGTGACCAATAACATCTGCTAACCATGTCACCAATAACATCTGCTAACCATGTGTATGTCACCAATAACATCTGCTAACCATGTGTATGTCACCAATAACATCTGCTAACCATGTGTATGTCACCATTAACATCTGCTAACCATGTGACCAATAACATCTGCTAACCATGTGTATGTCACCAATAACATCTGCTAACCATGTGTATGTGACCAATAACATCTGCTAACCATGTCACCAATAACATCTGCTAACCATGTGTATGTCACCAATAACATCTGCTAACCATGTGTATGTCACCAATAACATCTGCTAACCATGTGTATGTCACCAATAACATCTGCTAACCATGTGTATGTCACCAATAACATCTGCTAACCATGTGTATGTCACCAATAACATCTGCTAACCATGTGTATGTCACCAATAACATCTGCTAACCATGTGTATGTCACCAATAACATCTGCTAACCATGTGCATGTCACCAATAACATCTGCTAACCATGTGTATGTCACCAATAACATCTGCTAACCATGTGTATGTCACCAATAACATCTGCTAACCATGTGTATGTCACCAATAAAATGTAATACAATTTTATTTTATTTCCTCCTGTGACAAATCCTCCTCCTCTTCCTTCTCCTCATCTAGCTAACGGGGGCCCGTTCTCCCTGCTTGTTCTCCTTAGGCCCGACTCCATCATGAGATCCGCTAACTCATTAGAAGTCATTTAAGTCTGGTTATGGAATTAAATATTAACTTAGGGATGAATGATTCATTTGTAAAAATTATTCTTCATCAATGGGGTGTGTCGTTAATATAGTGTAGTGACATCACACCTCTGTCCCCCATGGAGGTTTGGGTAACAGTAATATAGTGTGGTGACATCACACCTCTGTCCTCCATGGAGGTTTGGGTAACAGTAAAGTCATTAATATAGTGACTCACTCTCGTCGGGGTTAGCTGTAAGGTAACAGTATAGGGTATAGGGTAGCTGTAAGGTAACAGTGACTCACTCTCGTTCGTTGTTAGCTGTAAGGTAACAGTATAGGGTAGCTGTAAGGTAACAGTGACTCACTCTCGTCGGGGTTGGGTGCAGTATAGGGTATAGGTATAGGGTAGCTGTAAGGTAACAGTATAGTGACTCACTCTCGTCGGGGGTTAGCTGTAAGGTAACAGTATAGGGTATAGGTATAGGGTAGCTGTAAGGTAACAGTGACTCACTCTCGTCGGGGTTAGCTGTAAGGTAACAGTATAGGTAACAGTATAGGGTAGCTGTAAGGTAACAGTGACTCACTCTCTTCGGGGTTAGCTGTAAGGTAACAGTATAGGTAACAGTATAGGGTAGCTGTAAGGTAACAGTGACTCACTCTCGTCGGGGTTGGGTGCAGTATAGGGTATAGGTATAGGGTAGCTGTAAGGTAACAGTATAGGGTATAGGTATAGGGTAGCTGTAAGGTAACAGTATAGGGTATAGGTATAGGGTAGCTGTAAGGTAACAGTGACTCACTCTCGTCGGGGTTGGGTGCAGTATAGGGTATAGGTATAGGGTAGCTGTAAGGTAACAGTATAGGGTATAGGTATAGGGTAGCTGTAAGGTAACAGTGACTCACTCTCGTCGGGGTTAGGTGCAGCCAGGATGGCACTGTGTTTCCTCTTCACCTCCTCCACCTTTTCAGCCAGGGACTCAATGAAGACACGGATCTCCTCCACCTACAGAGGGAGGAGAAGGAGAGAGAGGGAGAGAAGGAGAGAGAGACAGAGAGAGAGAGGAGGAGAGAGAGAGAGAACGGAAAAGGTGAGAGGAGGAGAGCACAGATTCCAGAAGGTAGCAAGGTGATGATGTGGCTGTTATGGAAGTGAACTGTGTGAGTGGGTTTCTGTATTATTGACTGTACGTTTGTTTACTCCATGTGTAACTCTGTGTTGTTGTTTACTCCATGTGTAACTCTGTGTTGTTGTTTGCGTCGAACTGCTATGCCTTATCTTGGCCAGGTCACAGTTGTAAATGACAACTTGTTCTCACCTGGCCTACCTGGTTAAATAAAAAGAAAATATATAATATTGTGGATAGATTGTTGCTTCCATCAATGTCATTTTCTGCATAATTTCCTAACCCCCATATATATTTTTGTGGGGTAAACACACACACACACACACTCTCAAGTTTGGAGTTACTTAAAAATGTCCTATTTTTTTTAATAAAATCTACATTTTTGTCCATTTAAAATAACATCAAATTGATCAGAAATACAGTGTAGACATTGTTAATATTGTAAATGACTATTGTAGCTGGAAACGGCAGATTTTTTATGGAATATCTACAGTTGGGAGTTGAAAGTTTACATACATTTAGGTTGGAGTCATTAAAATTCATTTTTCAACCACTTCACAAAGTTCTTGTTAACAAACTATAGCATTGGCAAGTCAGTTAGGACATCTACTTTGTGCATGATACAAGTAATTTTCCCAACAATTGTTTACAGAGAGATTATTTCACTTATAATTCACTGTATCACTATTCCAGTGGGTCAGAAGTTTACATACACCATTGCACAACTTGGAAAATTCCAGAAAATGATGTCAGGGCTTTAGAAGGTTCTGATAGGCTCATTGACATAATTTGAGTCAATTGAAGGTGTACCTGTGGATGTATTTCAAGGCCTACCTTCAAACTCAGTGCCTCTATGCTTGACATCATGGGAAAATCAGAAGAAATCAGAAAAAAAGACCCCAGAATTTTTTTTGTAGACCTCCACAAGTCTGGTTCATCCTTGGGAGCCATTTCCAAATGCCTTAAGGTACCACGTTCATCTGTACAAACAATAGTACGCAAGTATAAACACCATGGGACCACGCAGCCATCATACCGCTCAGGAAGGAGATGCGTTTTGTCTCCTAGAGATGAACATACTTTGCTCAGTTGTGCACCGAGGCATCCCACTCCTCTTTCCATTCTGGTTAGAGCCAGTTTGCTCTGTTCTGTGAAGGGAGTAGTACACAGCGTTCTACGAGATCTTCAGTTTCTTGGCAATTTCTCACATGGAATAGCCTTCATTTCTCAGAACAAGAATAGACTGACGAGTTTCAGAAGAAATTGGTCACATTTTATCGAAAAATACATAAAAAATAAATAAATCTACTATACTTGAGTTTATCCACAATATTTGTTGTATTATTTGTTCTGTCTTTTCAGGTGAATTAAACTGAAATTTCAACCACCATTCTAAGGCTTGTTTAAAAAAAATAACGATATTTTGGAGATGATGTCATTTTCAAATAACCGAAAGTGAGCAGTTGTAATCTGAATAAAAGGAAAAGGCCATTCTTGAGACATGAGGTGAGACATTTTACTAATTTACTAGAGAATCATTTCGGATTTAAGTATATCTTTTGTATGACTGATGATTTTAGTGAGTGACTGATGATTTTAGTGCTTAAATATTTAATCATTTCTGCCCCCCCTGAATTCATATTCATTACATAAATAGGACACTATTAATTGTGTCTGGCTTGCCGTTCCAGACCAAATTTTATATTTTTTGAGCAAATAGGTCAACTGTTATATGAGTAAAGAGTTAAATCAGGGTGATTTTTACACACAATAGTTGTTTCAATAAAAAACATTGGAAACATTTCTATTTATTTATTTATTATTTAACCTTTATTTATTTCAGTTAAGAACAAATTCTTATTTTCAATGACGGCCTGGGAACAGTGGGTTAACTGGTCTAGGAACAGTGGGGTTAACTGGTCTAGGAACAGTGGGGTTAACTGGTCTAGGAACAGTGGGTTAACTGGTCTAGGAACAGTGGGTTAACTGGTCTAGGAACAGTGGGTTAACTGGTCTAGGAACAGTGGGTTAACTGGTCTAGGAACAGTGGGGTTAACTGGTCTAGGAACAGTGGGGTTAACTGGTCTAGGAACAGTGGGTTAACTGGTCTAGGAACAGTGGGTTAACTGGTCTAGGAACAGTGGGTTAACTGGTCTAGGAACAGTGGGTTAACTGGTCTAGGAACAGTGGGTTAACTGGTCTAGGAACAGTGGGTTAACTGGTCTAGGAACAGTGGGTTAACTGGTCTAGGAACAGTGGGTTAACTGCCTTGTTCAGGGGCAGAACGACAGATTTGTACCTTGTCAGCTCGGGAGTTTGAACTCACAACCTTCCGGTTACTAGTCCAACACTCTAACCACTAGGCTACCCTGCCACCCCGTGTTGAAGATGGGAAAAGAATGGGTCATTTTCCCCCATATTCCATCCAGCTTTATTTTTATAATATATTACACTGGATCTTTCTAGAATAATTTCCTCCAATTCATTTTGTTTTTCCTCTAACTTATTCTGTGCCTCTATGGTGGTTTTTATTGCCACCTGTCTGTTCTGTTAGTCCTTCCATTTCCTTTGTTAAGATGGACTCTTTTGACCTAAATCGCTTTTGTTTTATAAATGAATACTGAATTGCATGGCCTCTAAAGGCACATTTAAAAGTGTCCCATACAATAAGGGGATCTTCTGTACCTATGTTATGTCGGAAACATAAAGTTTTACATTCTTCTGTTCTAGTTAAAAACAAGTTATCATCCAGTTGGCTTTGATTCAATTTCCAATATCCTCGCCCAAGGGAAAGAGAGTGGTGGTTGTGGATGAGGGGAGGGAGAGAGGGACAGAGTGATGAGGGGAAGGAGAGAGAGTGGTGGATGAGGGGAGGGAGAGAGAGTGGTTGATGAGGGAGGGAGAGAGGGACAGAGTGATGGTGGTGGATGAGGGGAGGGAGAGAGGGAGATATAGTGGTGGGGGAGGGAGAGAGGGAGAGAGTGGTAGATGAGGGGAGGGAGAGAGGGAGAGAGAGTGGTGGATGAGGGAGAGAGGGAGAGAGAGTGGTGGATGAGGGGAGGGAGAGAGGGAGAGAGAGTGGTGGATGAGGGGAGGGAGAGAGGGAGATATAGTGGTGGATGAGGGGAGGGAGAGAGGGAGAGAGAGTGGTGGATGAGGGGAGGGAGAGAGGGAGATATAGTGGTGGATGAGGGGAGGGAGAGAGGGAGAGAGAGTGGTGGATGAGGGGAGGGAGAGAGGGAGATATAGTGGTGGATGAGGGGAGGGAGAGAGGGAGAGAGAGTGGTGGATGAGGGGAGGGAGAGAGGGAGATATAGTGGTGGATGAGGGGAGGGAGAGAGGGAGAGAGAGTGGTGGATGAGGGGAGGGAGAGAGGGAGATATAGTGGTGGATGAGGGGAGGGAGAGAGGGAGAGAGAGTGGTGGATGAGGGGAGGGAGAGAGGGAGAGAGAGTGGTGGATGAGGGGAGGGAGAGAGGGAGAGAGAGTGGTGGATGAGGGGAGGGAGAGAGGGAGAGAGAGTGGTGGATGAGGGGAGGGAGAGAGGGAGATATAGTGGTGGGGGAGGGGAGGGAGAGAGGGAGAGAGAGTGGTGGATGAGGGGAGGGAGAGAGGGAGAGAGAGTGGTGGATGAGGGGAGGGAGAGAGGGAGAGAGAGTGGTGGATGAGGGGAGGGAGAGAGAGTGGTGGATGAGGGGAGGGAGAGAGGGAGATATAGTGGTGGGGGAGGGAGAGGAAATGATGTAAGAGTAATATATATATGCCAATTATGTGATGGTCCGACCGCATTCTGTCCCCTATCAACACTTTTTAAACTTTTGGTGCCAGAGAGAATGACATAAGAAAGTAATCAAGACGACTAGCTTGATTAAGCCTCCGCCATGTATATCTCACTAGGTCAGGGTATTAAACCTCCTCCATGTATCTGTCACTAGGTCAGGGTATTAAACCTCCTCCATGTATATCTCACTAGGTCAGGGTATTAAACCTCCTCCATGTATCTGTCACTAGGTCAGGGTATTAAACCTCCTCCATGTATCTGTCACTAGGTCAGGGTATTAAACCTCCTCCATGTATATCTCACTAGGTCAGGGTATTAAACCTCCTCCATGTATCTGTCACTAGGTCAGGGTATTAAACCTCCTCCATGTATCTCTCACTAGGTCAGGGTATTAAACCTCCATGTATATCTCACTAGGTCAGGGTATTAAACCTCCATGTATATCTCACTAAGTCAGGGTATTAAACCTCCTCCATGTATCTGTCACTAGGTCAGGGTATTAAACCTCCTCCATGTATATCTCACTAGGTCAGGGTATTAAACCTCCATGTATCTGTCACTAGGTCAGGGTATTAAACCTCCTCCATGTATCTCTCACTAGGTCAGGGTATTAAACCTCCATGTATATCTCACTAGGTCAGGATATTAAACCTCCATGTATATCTCACTAGGTCAGGATATTAAACCTCCTCCATGTATATCTCACTAGGTCAGGGTATTAAACCTCCATGTATATCTCACTAAGTCAGGGTATTAAACCTCCTCCATGTACATCTCACTAGGTCAGGGTATTAAACCTCCTCCATGTATCTCTCACTAGGTCAGGGTATTAAACCTCCTCCATGTATATCTCACTAGGTCAGGGTATTAAACCTCCTCCATGTATCTCTCACTAGGTCAGGGTATTAAACCTCCTCCATGTATCTCTCACTAGGTCAGGGTATTAAACCTCCTCCATGTATCTCTCACTAGGTCAGGGTATTAAACCTCCTCCATGTATCTCTCACTAGGTCAGGGTATTAAACCTCCTCCATGTATATCTCACTAGGTCAGGGTATTAAACCTCCTCCATGTATCTCTCATTAGGTCAGGGTATTAAACCTCCTCCATGTATCTCTCACTAGGTCAGGGTATTAAACCTCCTCCATGTATCTCTCACTAGGTCAGGGTATTAAACCTCCTCCATGTATCTCTCATTAGGTCAGGGTATTAAACCTCCTCCATGTATCTCTCACTAGGTCAGGGTATTAAACCTCCTCCATGTATCTCTCATTAGGTCAGGGTATTAAACCTCCTCCATGTATCTCTCATTAGGTCAGGGTATTAAACCTCCTCCATGTATCTCTCACTAGGTCAGGGTATTAAACCTCCTCCATGTATCTCTCACTAGGTCAGGGTATTAAACCTCCTCCATGTATCTCTCATTAGGTCAGGGTATTAAACCTCCTCCATGTATCTCTCATTAGGTCAGGGTATTTAAGCCTCCACATATCCACTAATTCCAATATATACATGACATTCATAAAGTGCCTGAGGGTGATAGTTTGTAGTGTGATTTCCTTTAAGTGCATGATGGTTGTAGTTTGTAGTGTGATTTCCTTTACGGTCCATAGAGGTATTTAAAACCGTATTATAATCTCCCACCATAATAATAGAGTCTAGTGTTGCTTGTAGAGTTGATAAATTCTTATATATATTTTCAAAGAAGCTTGGATCATTATTATTTGGACCGTATAGGTTAATGAGCCAAATCTGTTTATGGTTCCTTGAGATCCTTGAGGATCTGTTTGGACAATTTGTACATTTGGATCAAAATTACTGTAAATTAACATCATCACCCCTTTTGAATTTCTTTGCCCATTGGAGAAATATATTTCACCCCACAAGTACTTTTTACACAAAACTTCATCTAAAATTGTTGAATGAGTTTCCTGTAAACAATAGATATTATATTCCTACTCTTATAGCCTGGTAAATACTGATCGTCTTTTCTTATTATCTGCTAAGCCATTACAATTAGAACTGGCTATACTTATTTCACCACTTACCATAATGAGACAACTTTCAATTCTATTTATCAAAATATATGTTGGTAAACTGTGGCGTACAGCAGGTCAGCCACCAGGGGGAGACTCGTCGAGGCCTGGTGACAGAAGGAATACACATCACGAGGCGATGGCTCCATCAGCTGGACGTGCCAGGTCTCGGCAGGCTCTCCGGCCAGGACTAATTTGGGCTGATTGGGAGTTGGTGAGTAATCAAGGGCTGATTGCGCACCAGCTGTACAAGTCCCATAAAGCTGCCAGAAGCACACAGGGAAGAGACTGGGGGAGGAAAGGACTCCCGTATAGTTGGGGACGGTATCAGAGGTAACAGGAGAGAGTTCAGTTTTTGATCGCCACAGGATACAGCAAGACCCGGAGCCCAGAAGACAGTATCCTGGTGAGGGTCTCTTGGGGGATACAGTAAGACCCGGAGCCCAGAAGACAGTATCCTGGTGAGGGTCTCTTGGTGGATACAGTAAGACCCGGAGCCCAGAAGACGGTATCCCGGAGAGGGTCTCTTGGGGGATACAGTAAGACCCGGAGCCCAGAAGACGGGATCCCGGAAAGGGTCTCTTGGGGGATACAGTAAGACCCGGAGCCCAGAAGACAGGATCCCGGAAAAGGTCTCTTGGGGAGACCTATTCTTTTTTTTTTGACAATTATTTTAATAAACACCTCTGAATCTGAACTAATCCTACTCTGTCCATGTCTGATCTGTGTAAACATTTTGACCCAACCCCCTGGTCTGACACAAGTGGTGGAGAATGCCGGCATCCTCATTCAGGAAATCAGGATGCTACAAGGAGGAGCATCTACTGAATCACATCCAAACCCGTTCTTAATCAAGCTAACAGAAGATGACGACATCGAAACCTACCTCTGTACGTTTGAACGGACAGTACTACGGGAAGGGTAGCCAAGGCAGAAGTGGGCCAGTCTGCTGGCCCCGTTCCTCTCTGGGAATGCCCAAAAGGCATATTGGGAGCTGAACGATGAACAGGCGGCTAACTAAGACGGACTCAAACGGGAGATTCTCAGCCGCTACGGGTACAGCCTGGCCCATTGGGCTCAACTCTTCCACGACTGGAGGTTCGTAGCTGACCCATGACCTACTGCGCGTCACCAGGGGATGGCTCCTAACCGACGTACCCACCCTCTCTATCCTAGACAGTGGTCCTGGATCGCATCCTATGGGCACTACCCCATGACATGAAGAGGGCAGCCAGTCTATGCGCACCCCAGACCTTGGAGGGCCTCCAGGAAGCAGTGGAGAGGCATCAGTACCCCGACCCGACAGCCAAAGGACCGCAAACCCGTGGAGAGACGGCTGGGGTAGGGCCGAACCGCCACCGAAGACCCCAGGTATAGTGGGGAGAACAAGTATTTGATACACTGCCGATTTTGCAGGTTTTCCTACTTACAAAGCATGTAGAGGTCTGTAATTTTTATCATAGGTACACATCAACTGTGAGAGACGGAATCTAAAAAAAAAAAATCCAGAAAATCACATTGTATGATTTGTAAGTAATTCATTTGCATGACATAAGTATTTGATCACCTACCAACCAGTAAGAATTCCGGCTCTCACAGACCTGTTAGTTTTTCTTTAAGAAGCCCTCCTGTTCTCCACTCATTACCTGTATTAACTGCACCTGTTTGAACTCGTTACCTGTATAAAAGATACCTGTCCACACACCGACTTCAACCTCTCCACAATGTCCAAGACCAGAGAGCTGTGTAAGGACATCAGGGCTAAATTGTAGACCTGCACAAGGTTGGGATAAGGAGCGCCTCTGTAAGAAGCATCTCAAGGTCCTGGAGTGGCCTAGCCAGTCTCCAGACCTGAACCCAATAGAAAATCTTTGGAGGGAGCTGAAAGTCCGTATTGCCCAGCGACAGCCCAGAAACCTGAAGGATCTGGAGAATGTCTGTATGGAGGAGTGGGCCAAAATCCCTGCTGCAGTGTGTGGAAACCTGGTCAAGAACTACAGGAAACGTATGATCTTCTGCTCTCTCTAATTCTCTCTTTCTCTCTCTCTCTCTCTCTCTCTCGGAGGACCTGAGCCCTAGGACCATGCCCCAGGACTACCTGACATGATGACTCCTTGCTGTCCCCAGTCCACCTGACCGTGCTGCTGCTCCAGTTTCAACTGTTCTGCCTTATTATTATTCGACCATGCTGGTCATTTATGAACATTTGAACATCTTGGCCATGTTCTGTTATAATCTCCACCTGGCACAGCCAGAAGAGGACTGGCAACCCCACATATGCTCTCTCTAATTCTCTCTTTCTTTCTCTCTCTCGAAGGACCTGAGCCCTAGGACCATGCTCCAGGACTACCTGACATGATGACTCCTTGCTGTCCCCAGTCCACCTGACCGTGCTGCTGCTCCAGTTTCAACTGTTCTGCCTTATTATTATACGACCATGCTGGTCATTTATGAACATTTGAACATCTTGGCCATGTTCTGTTATAATCTCCACCCGGCACAGCCAGAAGAGGACTGGCCACCCCACATAGCCTGGTTTCTCTCTAGGTTTTGGCCTTTCTAGGGAGTTTTTCCTAGCCTCCGTGCTTCTACACCTGCATTGCTTGCTGTTTGGGGTTTAAGGCTGGGTTTCTGTACAGCACTTTGAGATATCAGCTGATGTACGAAGGGCTATATAAATACATTTGATTTGATTCTGGATTTTTGTTTTAGATTCTGTCTCTCACAGTTGAAGTGTACTACCTATGATAAAAAATGACAGACCTCTACATGCTTTGTAAGTAGGAAAACCTGCAAAAACAGCAGTGTATCAAATACTTGTTCTCCCCACTGTAGATGGAGACCAATGGAGGTGTTTTGAGTGTGGCGCCGGGGGCACATTGTCTGGAATTGCCCGGCTTGAGAGGAGTCGAAGCCTCAGAAGCGAGGTGGGTTATGCAGTGAACTACGTCACCTCCTGTTGGGCCATGAATCAACTGCACCCATAGTCCCGGTGAAGGTTGACAGACACGGAAGCTCTATTAGACTCCGGAAGTATGGTTACCCTCGTAACCACGAGCCTGCTGACCCAGGAGACCAAACGTGGTAGGGAGATGTCCATTTCCTGTGTTCATGGTGACACAAAGCTGTATCCAACCATATGGGCCAACATCGTGACGCCAGATGATGGTGGGCGCAGTACCAGAGTTGCCAGTACCTCTCCCAGTGGGATGAGATTGTCCACTGTTCGCAGCCCTGTGGCGGCACGAGCTGAGGAAGAAGGTATGAGGAAGAAGGTCCAAAGATGAGAGCGAGGACGACCCATCGCCTGTGCAGCTCGGAAGCAAATGGTTGACCAACCTGTATCTACAGGTTCGGAGTCAGGGGAACCACGGGAGGAAGAGCCCAGCCTTCCCTCCTCGATTTCGAGGGGCCAGTCGAGACACCCCCTGGGGACCAACTGAGGGGACAATTCGAGACAGCCCAGTGGGAGGACCCTAACTTGGAGAAGGTCTGTATGGAGGAGTGGGCCAAAGTTCCTGCTGCAGTGTGTGCAAACCTGGTCAAGAACTACAGGAAACGTATGATCTCTGTACCAAATATTAAGTTCTGCTTTTCTGATGTATCAAATACTTATGTCATGCAATAAAATGCAAATTACTTAAAAATCATACAATGTGATTTTCTGGATTTTTGTTTTAGATTCCGTCTCTCACCTATGTCTCTGTACCTATGATAAAAATGACAGACCTCTACATGCTTTGTAAGTAGGAAAACCTGCAAAATCGGCAGTGTATCAAATACCTGTTCTCCCCACGATACAGTGCCTTGCGAAAGTATTCGGCCCCCTTGAACTTTGCGACCTTTTGCCACATTTCAGGCTTCAAACAAAGATATAAAACTGTATTTTTTTGTGAAGAATCAACAAGTGGGACACAATCATGAAGTGGAACGACATTTATTGGATATTTCAAACTTTTTTAACAAATCAAAAACTGAAAAATTGGGCGTGCAAAATTATTCAGCCCCTTTACTTTCAGTGCAGCAAACTCTCTCCAGAAGTTCAGTGAGGATCTCTGAATGATCCAATGTTGACCTAAATGACTGATGATAAATACAATCCACCTGTGTGTAATCAAATCTCTGTATAAATGCACCTGCACTGTGATAGTCTCAGAGGTCCGTTAAAAGCGCAGAGAGCATCATGAAGAACAAGGAACACACCAGGCAGGTCCGAGATACTGTTGTGAAGAAGTTTAAAGCCGGATTTGGATACAAAAAGATTTCCCAAGCTTTAAACATCCCAAGGAGCACTGTGCAAGCGATAATATTGAAATGGAAGGAGTATCAGACCACTGCAAATCTACCAAGACCTGGCCGTCCCTCTAAACTTTCAGCTCAAACAAGGAGAAGACTGATCAGAGATGCAGCCAAGAGGCCCATGATCACTCTGGATGAACTGCAGAGATCTACAGCTGAGGTGGGAGACTCTGTCCATAGGACAACAATCAGTAGTATATTGCACAAATCTGGCCTTTATGGAAGAGTGGCAAGAAGAAAGCCATTTCTTAAAGATATCCATAAAAAAAGTGTCATTTAAAGTTTGCCACAAGCCACCTGGGAGACACACCAAACATGTGGAAGAAAGTGCTCTGGTCAGATGAAACCAAAATTGAACTTTTTGGCAACAATGCAAAACGTTATGTTTGGCGTAAAAGCAACACAGCACATCACCCTGAACACACCATCCCCACTGTCAAACATGGTGGTGGCAGCATCATGGTTTGGGCCTGCTTTTCTTCAGCAGGGACAGGGAAGATGGTTAAAATTGATGGGAAGATGGATGGAGCCAAATACAGGACCATTCTGGAAGAAACCCTGATGGAGTCTGCAAAAGACCTGAGACTGGGACAGAGATTTGTCTTCCAACAAGACAATGATCCAAAACATAAAGCAAAATCTACAATGGAATGGTTCAACAATAAACATATCCAGGTGTTAGAATGGCCAAGTCAAAGTCCAGACCTGAATCCAATCGAGAATCTGTGGAAAGAACTGAAAACTGCTGTTCACAAATGCTCTCCATCCAACCTCACTGAGCTCGAGCTGTTTTGCAAGGAGGAATGGGAAAAAATGTCAGTCTCTCGATGTGCAAAACTGATAGAGACATACCCCAAGCGACTTACATCTGTAATCGCAGCAAAAGGTGGCGCTACAAAGTATTAACTTAAGGGGGCTGAATAATTTTGCACGCCCAATTTTTCAGTTTTTGATTTGTTAAAAAAGTTTGAAATATCCAATAAATGTCGTTCCACTTCATGATTGTGTCCCACTTGTTGTTGATTCTTCACAAAAAAAATACAGTTTTATATCTTTATGTTTGAAGCCTGAAATGTGGCAAAAGGTCGCAAAGTTCAAGGGGGCCGAATACTTTCAGGCACTGTATTTGCATTGCTGCTAAGTAAACCTCCTATTGGTCCCCACTATTCCACCCACTAAAACCCTTCCTCATCCAGAGTTGGGTTGTCATCCCAATGACTGGCAGACGTCTCCCGACCCCCCCACCCCCGATCCCATGGCCCCGGAGAGACCGGGACCCATCCTTTGAAAACAGCACAGTGCCACCCACATTACAGAAGCCGATCAACCGCCAAATGCATTTCGCCCTCACCTCGATTAGCATTATATTTTGCTATTAACAATTTTTTATTCCTATTTATCTTATCTTATTTTCCATAATTAGCTATTCATATTTGCAGTAATCTAGGCAGTTTATGCAAAGGATTTTTACCTCTCACCATTACCAAAATTACATTATGGAAAGCAATTATTTTTGAGCAAACAATTATTGTGATTCATCCTATATTGTCCTAACATCTTTTACTCCCTCGCAACAGTTGTGGGACACACACACACACACACACACACACACACACACACACACACACACACACACACACACACACAACCATAGACTCAGATTCTCAACCGTTGCACCATCTCAGAGCCCAACTCAAGAAAGGTCTTGATTTACAAATGCGTATACAATTGCAGCTGTATGAGAAGCAAAGAAATGGGCAGAAATGGGTAGATTTGATTAACCATTGTCACGTCCTAGGTGATGGAAGTCAGATCCACCCCCTTCCCCTGAAACACCCACACATGTTCCCCCATTTATTTAACCAGGCAAGTCCGTTAAGAACAAATCCTTATTTTCAATGACAGCCTAGGTTTATCGGCCTTGTTCAGGGGCAGAACGATAGATTTTTACCTCGTCAGCTCGGAGATTCGATCTTGCAACCTTTCCGTTACTAGTCCAACGTTCTTACCACTAGGCTACCTGTCGCCCCATATTCCCAAGCATCTCTGTGCAGTCAGACCTTTGATTATTTTGTGCCACCTGGGCAACAATAATTTGCCCCCTCTCTGAATGTCCGAGTGTGACCCCCTCCCCATGGGTTACTGCAGCCAGTGTTGCCAGCTCTGCCACTGCCTGGGTGGGTGCCAGCACTGTCACTGCCTGGGTGGGGGCCCCCCACCGGCTAGATACGAGGTCGTCAAGGTTCTCATTAGCAGTGTTGAGAATTTCCTTGTATATTAGGCTCTACTATCAGGGGGCTCTGGCTCTGCAGGACCAACCCTGCCAGGCAGGCTCAGTATGTTGAGAGAGCTGTACTGATTTAGAAGGTCTCGGACCGCATTTTGGCTGCATGCAGGCAGCTAACAGCAGCATACAGACAGCTAACATCAGCATACAGACAGCATACAGACAGCAGCATACAGGCAGCTAACAGCAGCATGCAGACAGCTAACAGCAGCATACAGACAGCATACAGACAGCAGCATACAGGCAGCTAACAGCAGCATACAGGCAGCTAACAGCAGCATACAGACAGCATACAGACAGCAGCATACAGGCAGCTAACAGCAGCATACAGGCAGCTAACAGCAGCATACAGACAGCTAACAGCAGCATACAGACAGCTAACAGCAGCATACAGACAGCTAACAGCAGCATACAGGCAGCTAACAGCAGCATACAGGCAGCTAACAGCAGCATACAGACAGCTAACAGCAGCATACAGACAGCATACAGACAGCAGCATACAGACAGCTAACAGCAGCATACAGACAGCTAACATCAGCATACAGACAGCTAACAGCAGCATGCAGACAGCTAACAGCAGCATACAGACAGCTAACATCAGCATACAGGCAGCTAACAGCAGCATACAGACAGCTAACAGCAGCATACAGACAGCTAACAGCAGCATACAGACAGCTAACAGCAGCATACAGACAGCTAACAGCAGCATACAGACAGCTAACAGCAGCATACAGACAGCTAACAGCAGCATACAGACAGCTAACAGCAGCATACAGGCAGCTAACAGCAGCATACAGACAGCTAACAGCAGCATACAGGCAGCTAACAGCAGCATACAGGCAGCTAACAGCAGCATACAGACAGCTAACAGCAGCATACAGACAGCTAACAGCAGCATACAGACAGCTAACAGCAGCATACAGACAGCTAACAGCAGCATGCAGACAGCTAACAGCAGCATACAGACAGCTAACAGCAGCATACAGGCAGCTAACAGCAGCTAACAGCAGCATACAGGCAGCTAACAGCAGCATACAGACAGCTAACAGCAGCATACAGGCAGCTAACAGCAGCTAACAGCAGCATACAGACAGCTAACAGCAGCATACAGACAGCATACAGACAGCATACAGACAGCAGCATACAGGCAGCTAACATCAGCATGCAGGCAGCTAACAGCAGCATACAGACAGCTAACAGCAGCATACAGACAGCTAACATCAGCATACAGACAGCTAACAGCAGCATACAGGCAGCTAACAGCAGCATACAGACAGCTAACAGCAGCATACAGGCAGCTAACAGCAGCATACAGGCAGCTAACAGCAGCATACAGACAGCTAACAGCAGCATACAGACAGCTAACAGCAGCATACAGACAGCTAACAGCAGCATACAGACAGCTAACAGCAGCATGCAGACAGCTAACAGCAGCATACAGACAGCTAACAGCAGCATACAGGCAGCTAACAGCAGCTAACAGCAGCATACAGGCAGCTAACAGCAGCATACAGACAGCTAACAGCAGCATACAGGCAGCTAACAGCAGCTAACAGCAGCATACAGACAGCTAACAGCAGCATACAGACAGCATACAGACAGCATACAGACAGCAGCATACAGGCAGCTAACATCAGCATGCAGGCAGCTAACAGCAGCATACAGACAGCTAACAGCAGCATACAGACAGCTAACATCAGCATACAGACAGCTAACAGCAGCATACAGGCAGCTAACAGCAGCATACAGACAGCTAACAGCAGCATACAGGCAGCTAACAGCAGCATACAGACAGCTAACAGCAGCATACAGGCAGCTAACAGCAGCATACAGGCAGCTAACAGCAGCATACAGACAGCTAACAGCAGCATACAGACAGCTAACAGCAGCATACAGGCAGCTAACAGCAGCATACAGACAGCTAACAGCAGCATACAGACAGCTAACAGCAGCTAACAGCAGCATACAGGCAGCTAACAGCAGCATACAGGCAGCTAACAGCAGGGACTTCTCTTTAGTGTCTGGGTCATTCAGGTGGGTGTCTAGGGTATATAGCTGTGGACAGTTCCATCAATATAGGACTAGGGTTGCACATTTTGGGGAATATTCAGAGGTGGAAACTTTCTGTGGGAATTAAACAGGAATATATGGGAATTAACAGAAATATGTGCAAATTAATATTAATACCATTTAAATGATGTTTTTTTTTGCATTGGATATATTTACCATATCGTATGGAGACAGAAACATAAACCTTTTACCTCATCATAAGTAGACATAATTGCAATTGAAATTTTAAAAACTATTCCGTTATGAATTAAATTTTAATTCAATTGGTTGACTCTTCACATGGGATGGTTTCACTGAACAACAAAAGAAAGGGGAATATTGAATGATCCCCAATGATCCATCGCATCTCCCAAAAACCTTTTCAATATACACCTGTAAAATGATATGGATTTGGAGGATGATGTAGGCAACAGAGGAAAGAGCCTCAGATCCACAAAGTCCCTTCCATCAGGTGGCTGATGAGATATGTTGGCACGACTGCCATATTGCATTTCCATCCCAAAGCCCTTGCTTGGAAATGTACTTGGCCAGATTGCCAAGAACCTTCCCCTCATCCAGGCCAAGGTGGCGAGACACTGTAGTGATGACACCACAGGCCTTGTTGATCTCTGCACTAGACAGGATGTTCTTGCCAGCATACTTGTGGTCCAAGATGTACGCTGCGGCGTGTACGGGCTTCAGGCAGAAGTCTTCACGCTTTTTAATGTATTTCAGAACTGCAGTTTCTTCTGCTTGGAGCAACAGTGAAGTGGGCAGGGCAGTACGGATTTCTTCTCTTACATCTGCAAGCAGAGTCTGAACATCAGACAGGATGGCATTGTCTCCCTCAATCCGTGCGATGGCTACTGCTATAGGTTTCAGGAGTTTCAGGCTGCTTACCACTCTCTCCCAAAATACATCATCCAGGAGGATCCTCTTGATGGGGCTGTCCATATTGGCAGACTGTGATACAGCCATTTCTTGGAGAGACTCCTTCCCCTCCAGGAGACTGTCAAACATGATGACAACACCACCCCAACGGGTGTTGCTGAGCAGCTTCAATGTGTATTCTTCTCACTTTGCTTGGTGAGGTAGATTACTGCTATAATGTGATGACCATTCACCTACCTAACCATTTCCTTGGCTCTCTTGTAGAGTGTGTCCATTGTTTTCAGTGCCATGATGTCCTTGAGGAGCAGATTCAATGCATGAACAGCACAGCCAATGGGTGTGATGTGAGGGTAGGACTCCTCCACTTTAGACCAAGCAGCTTTCATGTTCACAACATTGTCTGTCACCAGTGCAAATACCTTCTGTGGTCCAAGGTCATTGATGACTGCCTTCAGCTCATCTGCAATGTAGAGACCAATGTGTCTGTTGTCCCTTGTCTGTGCTCTTGTAGAATACTGGTTGAGGAGTGGAGATGTAGTTCATTATTCTTTGCCCCCGAACATTTGACCACCCATCAGAGATGATTGTAATACAGTCTGCTTTCTCTATGATTTGCTTGCCCTTCACTTGAACTCTGCATCCAGCAAATGAGTAGATAAAGCATGTCTGGTTGGAGGGGTGTATGCTGGGCGAAGAACATTCAGAAATCTCTTCCAATACACTGTGAGCATCAGAGGTGAACCAGTTGCATTCACAGCTCGAGCAAGACATTCATCAGCATTTCTCTGACTACGTTCCTCCATTGAGTAAAAAACAACAACTTCTGATTTGAGGAGGACCATGAGCTGTTGCTATTGGTAAGGTGTCTGATTCATCATTTTCACCTCGAATAGAAGTAGAGGGACTTTTGTCAGAGGTTGCTTGTTGTGAGCGCTGAGGGAACTTTATGCACTTGGCCCGATGATTCTGCATCTTTGTTGCATTCTTTGCAGGATTTGGCACAGTATTTGCAAATGTACACAGCTTTTCCTGCTACATTAGCGGCAGTGAAATGTCTCTACACATCAGATAGTGCCCATGGCATTTTAGGACATAAATGAGTAAAAATATAAATAAATACAATTCCAGCTGTAAGATAAATGTTTTAAAATGAAACAGGTATGGAAACAGGTGAATTAACACATTGACCCAAGCAAGCTAAAACCCACATGGTAGCAAAAACTAACTAGCAGAAATGATTAACAAGTTAGAAATTATTTAAACACACTTTGCTGTCGGCTACCATTTACTAGTTAACAAAATAAATCATGTGTCATATGAAATATATTCACCCCACCCAGTATTGTAATCAAAACTTACCAGAAAGCATGTAGTCCTTGGCTCAGACAGTGTAGTAGTGTGGGCTCAATAGCATGTCATTAGTGTGCAAGATCTTGAGAATCAGCTGTACATGTGATCAGTGAACATGTGATGAAAGAATGCATTGTGCGTGCAGAGGGTTGAAATGCCATTGAATTGGGGATCGTTTAATCAAAATATACCACAAGACCTCGAATTGCCTTGTGTGTATCCCACAAAAAAGGTTCACTGTTATAAGCTAACTTGTTTGATGAATTTAAGCAAAATTCCCGGGCTGAATTTCCCATGGACAATTTCCGGAAAAAATAGATGTATCATGTATTTTAAAATGCAGTTCCACCATGATAGGACAATAAATAAATAGATGTATAATTCCTTATCAAATGTATAACCCTCATCTGCACAACATTGGAATGCTCTCTCACAACCCATGCTCACAGACATACAGTGGGGCAAAAAAGTATTTAGTCAGCTACCAATTGTGCAAGTTCTCCCACTTAAAAAGATGAGAAAGGCCTGTAATTTTCATTATAGGTACACTTCAACTATGATGCTCTAGAGGAGATCTGCATGGAGGAATGGGCCAAAATACATGTAACAGTGTGTGAAAACCTTGTGAAGACTTACAGAAAACGTTTGACCTCTGTCATTGCCAACAAAGGGTATATAACAAAGTATTGAGAAACTTTTGTTATTGACCAAATACTTATTTTCCACCATAATTTGCAAATAATTCATAAAAAATCATACAATGTGATTTTCTGGATTTTTTTTCTAATTTTGTCTGTCATAGTTGAAGTGTACCTATGATGAACATTACAGGCCTCTCTCATCTTTTTAAGTGGGAGAACTTGCACAATTGGTGGCTGACTAAATACTCTTTTGCCCCACTTTACATTGGTTCTGGGATATGCAACCATTTCCTGTCTCACTTAACGCCACACTTTCCCAAACACCAGGAAACACACCACACCTTCCATCTCAACACATCCACACATACTAAGCCTTCTGTCTGGTGTGCATTTATCTCCACCATGTTGAATTAGTGCTTTTGTGTTCCAATGAGTTATATTTCAAGATAGCTTTTATATCTATATATATTTTTGTATTATTACAATCCATACCATGGATAGTATTGGGTGTTCCATTAATCAACCCCTACCATGGATAGTATTGGGTGTTCCATTAATCAACCCCTACCATGGACAGTATTGTGTTCCATTATTTGCCTCCTCTATGAGAACTTTGTCATTTGTAGAATAGCCATGGAGTAGTCTTTGTATCAATAGACAGTTTATCGACTACGAGAGCTACGCGTTTCCCTTTCAATCTATTTTCCTTGAAGATTGGATACAGAACTTTGTGGCATCTGTAATTTCCTTCAGGAACTGGTCGTTTGTGCCTATTTTCATACCAGCAGGTCTTTTACCCAGGCTTTACCCAGGCTTTTAACCATTATTTCATCTTTAAAGAAGGCAACGATTGGGTTGTTCATACCTCTGCCTTCTCAGTCCGTGTACACGTTCAAGTTGGATTTTGTCGATAGCTTCGCGTGGGATCTGAAGCGCTGTAAGGAGGAACTCTCTAACTACAGATTCAGGAGCTTCTCCTTCTTTCTCTTGGATACCTGTAAGTACCAGATTCTCTCTCATGGATGTAGTCTGTATGTCCAGTAAGGCTTCTCTCAGAACGATGTTCTCATTTTTAAGTTCGTTAACTTCGGTTTCAATCTTATGGACTGTTCCTTTATGCTTGTTTGTGTCTTTCTTCCAATGTCGCAGCTTTTCCGTCTCTCATCTCGAGGCTCGTCTTCAACTCTTTTATATTCTCACTGACTAGCTAGTTCAAGGATGTTGCCCAGTTTGTCATTGATTGATTTTAACAGATGGGTTTCGGCCTTTACCATTCCCCCTGGTGAAAAGATTCAATCGTCTGTGTCTGTAGAAGAGTCACTTGTCATGTTGAGATTGGTTTCCCTGTTTTACTCTCCATGTTGATTGGTTCCCCTGTCGAAACACTCCAAGATGAGATTGGTTACCCTGTTTCTCTCCATGTTGATTGGTTCCCCTGTTTTACTCTCCATGTTGAGATTGGTTCCCCTGTTTTACTCTCCATGTTGATTGGTTCCCCTGTTTTACTCTCCATGATGATTGGTTCCCCTGTTTTACTCTCCATGATGATTGGTTCCCCTGTTTTACTCTCCATGTTGATTGGTTCCCCTGTCGTACACTCCATGATGAGATTGGTTCCCCTGTTACTCTCCATGTTGATTGGTTCCCCTGTTACTCTCCATGTTGATTGGTTCCCTTGTTTTACTCTCCATGTTGATTGGTTCCCCTGTTTTACTCTCCATGTTGATTGGTTCCCCCTGTTTTACTCTCCATGTTGATTGGTTCCCCTGTTTTACTCTCCATGATGAGATTTGTTTTACTCTCCATGTTGATTGGTTCCCTTGTTTTACTCTCCATGTTGATTGGTTCCCCTGTTTTACTCTCCATGTTGATTGGTTCCCCTGTTTTACTCTCCATGATGATTGGTTCCCCTGTTTTACTCTCCATGATGATTGGTTCCCCTGTTTTACTCTCCATGTTGATTGGTTCCCCTGTCGTACACTCCATGATGAGATTGGTTCCCCTGTTACTCTCCATGTTGATTGGTTCCCCTGTTTTACTCTCCATGTTGATTGGTTCCCCTGTTTTACTCTCCATGTTGATTGGTTCCCCTGGTTTACTCTCCATGTTGATTGGTTCCCCTGTCGTACACTCCATGATGAGATTGGTTCCCCTGTTACTCTCCATGTTGATTGGTTCCCCTGTTACTCTCCATGTTGATTGGTTCCCTTGTTTTACTCTCCATGTTGATTGGTTCCCCTGTTTTACTCTCAGAGAGAATAGAGTAGATGTCACGGGTCAAAATTTTGATTGATGACCCTATGTGAACTCTATGGGAACCCTATGTAGTGATGACGTGTGCATGTCTTCTGGTCAGGCAAGCCTGGTTAGGTGGGGGCTATGGGGTGAGTAAGGGTCCCTTTGACAGGCCGTTAATGATTGATGACCCAAGCCTGATAGACAAGCCTGGTTAGGTGGGGGCTATGGGGTGAGTAAGGGTCCCTTTGACAGGCCGTTAATGATTGATGACCCAAGCCTGATTTATGACCCTATGTAATGATTTATGACCCTATGTCATGTAGAAGGGTGCATGCCCTGGGTTGAGTAAGTGACCATGTGTCAGGTCAACCTGTTACTGTTTCTCACGGTTTGGGTTGGTTAAGGCCCCTTATAAAGCCGCTGAACAATACCTGTTTAAGACTGTACATGATAACCCCCCTGAATATTAAACAAAAATGACACCTATGCCAATTTTAGGGATGTTATGCTCGGCTTGTCATGAACCCAGTGACCAAAGCCTTGAAGAAGTTCTGTGTGAAGCTCCAGAATGTTTTAAAGGATTTTTGGGGACGAGTGAGGGCCACATGTCTTACATATTCCACCCGGAGGATTCTACGGTAAAGATATTCACAGACCGTGGACCCAAACCCCTTTATCCTGCAAAACCTGGGAGTTTTCCCCCGGCTCTGGGGATGAGAGAATGGCTAAACATCAGGCTGGCTCTTTGTAAAATTGAACAGGTCCTAAGTGTTACAAATGTGCCAGGATATGCGTTGGAAGAACAGGTCTGCGGCCGCAGTGATCTCAAGGCTCTAAGAATTGCTTCAATGGACTATAGCCCTGACAACAAAGTGACAATTTTAGCCTGTGACCTTTATGATAAGGCTAATGCTACAAAGTCTGTCAATTCTCCGGTAGCTTCCAGAGCCCGCAAACATGTAAACTTTTTTATTCCTGTGTTTAGTTTTAAATGGGTGGATTATCCAATTTTCATAACACTTATGAATAAGCTGGACATTCTCTTCCAAAATGGGGAACAGTTAAAGCGCTGGGCGAGGCTTTCCTTGAGACAGAGTCAAGACCAAAAGGCCCGACGGCGGATCTACCCCTGGAGTGAAAACTTACCATGTGTTGATGGACATAGCAAGAGAGCCTTGCCTTTTGAGGGTGAACTCGACACGGACAATTGCGGTTGGTTGCATAAGCTCCCAGGATCTGTAAGAAAGGCATCGTAAAATACCTTAAGAATGTAACGATATAAAATGTATGTACTAAATATTTTGAATGAAATAAATGGTTTTAAAATCAGAATCTCACCACGTTATGAACTCTCGCGTTTGTTCACTCTTAGCGCAGTCTGTCCCTGAGAAAAATCTTGCGGAAAAAGCCATGTGCGCGCGCATGTGCGTGAGGGAGTTTTCTGTAGTGGCTGTGTGTGTGTGTGTGTGTGTGTGTGTGTGTGTGTGTGTGTGTGTTTCAAAAACAGAAAAAGGGGGGCGGGTTGTTTGTTAAAAAAATACCCCTGCATGCCTGGTGGGTCGTTTGAAACCAAGGTTTACACTAGCCTGCAAAACAGATGCCTACCCCCCCAACAATAATATTGTGTCTTACGACTCCTAATCTTAAAGGCCTTTCATAAAACTATTTTTTTAGGGGGGCTAAAAAGTCATTCATCCCAGCGATGTCGAGAACAACACACCCCATGCATCTAGGTGCTAGCACCCCGGAGATTTTAGAAGCTCCAAAAGGATCCTAATGTTTAGACACACCCAATACCATGTGTTTGAAATGTGTCAAATATACCATGGGCGGGGGTATAGCCCGAAAAAAACGACAAACCCCAAATGCTATGTAAAAAAATCATTCAGGGGTTTTTCTCTAGGTCGTAGGGTACAAAAGCGCTAGAAACCATGGGCAATGTTAGCAGCGTTTTAGTTCCGATGCAAACAGCACCTCCAGAAACTCCAAGAATCGTTATCGGACTGAAGCGTTAAAAAAGATAATCGGGGAAAAAAGTCTAATGGATCTATCACAAGGTGAGTTCTTGAAATAAATCTTTATTAGATTTGGTTGTTGTTGGGGAATTGTTTGAAAAGCGTGGGATGTTATAGAAATATTAAACAATCATTAGGATCAGTATGCTTACCGTATAACAAGGCAATATTAGCTAAAGTGATTATAGCTTTAATATTGTCGAATGTTTTATAGATTCTGAAGCATTCACGCAGATACTCCGAGGTATAACTGAGCTCGAATCATCCCATGGGTCTCCGAAACAAACGCCTGCCCTGAATTGTCAACGTAAGTAAGCTCCAAGAATTCCATACATAAAAATATTTATACCTTAAAAACAAAAAGTGTGGGCATCTTATATTAAAAGTTATTTTATATGTTTACAGAGGACCTAAAGCCTAGAAGGTTAAACGATGCCCTATGGAGCCTGAACGGTTTCTGCGAAGCATATGACTACGAGACAATTCTGCCCTACTCCCAGGATGTATTTACCCAAAAGCAGCGAACAGAGACTTTAAACGGCAGGTCAACTCCCCTTGGCCAGGACAACGTTGTCCCCCATATTTCTAAACACCAAAGGATAATTAGTGCTCAGATCCACAGTTCCGCTTCACCCGAACAATTCTACTTGGCCGATATTCACGAGACGTCGTTCCAAGGACTAGGTATGAATCAATTATATATTATTATTTATATATATTATTATTTTAATATTTATATATATTTTTTTTATGCCGGAATATGTTAAAACAAGGCCTAATGCTGTTTTTTTGTTTTTTTCAGGCTCCCCATCTACCGGACCTGCAGATGTTGTAATACAGGTTGAACAAACACAACAGCCCTTGGTTTCAGAGCTTCTTCAGAACAGCCCTCGTCAAAAAAGCAGAGGTATTTAATTAATGTATTGTTAATATATAGGCTTATATCTGAAATGTATTTGGCATTTTTAACATATTTTAGGGTTAATAACCTATTTGTGTATGTATTATTTTTATTTCAGACTCCTCACCGGCTTATGAACACAACGCACAAACATCGGAGGATGCCCAGACAAGCATCCCCGAGGAGGCTCCAAAGACACCAGCGAAACCTGATGATGTCAAAGATTTAAATGACATTTCTGAGGTAGACGATTTGATGTTCTGTGAAGCTGCCAACCTTCTTGAATCGGCCAATTCTGTGGGGGAAACAGCAGATTCTGAAATAGACCAAGAACGTTTTTTCAAAGCGTTTACCCTGGGTTTAAAATCACGAAAGGCTCTACTCCAGAGGCGCATGTGTATTCTACTCGAGCATCAATACAATCAGGATGTGTCATTCTGGCGTAGCGAGCTACCCCGTATGTTAAAAAACATTAGGGCTAAAACAAGCAAATACCGCCGTTAAAAAACACACATGTAAACACACACACACACACATCCTTAATTAGACAGATGGCGCCCCCTATAGACCAAAGTGAGACAATTGAAACACTCTTAGCCAGGATCCCTACAGAGCTCCAAGATATAGTTAACCATATGAATGATTCGGGGGTAATTGACATAATGACAATAGATGAAAATCTATTATCCCAGATTCCCTCCGAACTCATAGACATTATTACACGTATGAATGAGTCAGGGCCTTCCGAGGAAAACATGTTAACACAGATTCCCGAAACCATCATATCTCTAATTACCCAGCTTAACGCGAGCCCTAGGTTTAATACGGCCCCACAGACACCTCTAAGACAGCCTTTAACAACATTGTCCGAAGAGTCTGAAAGTCAATATGATGTTTTTGAACAGTTGGACAAATGTCTAGCAAATCTGGAGGGGGGCGGTCTTGAGATCAGTGTACAGAACGAGAGCGCTAGGTTTAATTCGGCACCCCAGACACCTATAAATCAGCCTTTAACACCAATGTCCGAAGAGTCTGAAACCCAATACGATGTTTTTGAACAGTTGGACAATTGCCTAGTAAATCTGGAGGGGGGAGGTCTTGATCGAAGTGTACATGTTTTGCGTCGAAATAAATTCAACAATATTGAGGTTCGCCAGTTTTTCAATTTCGCATGGGGGGGTCAGATTCGGGAATATGCTGTGTTTTACGTAATGCTTATGGACACTTTGAATGAACTGTTAGCGAGGATCAGAGATTATAGCGAACCTAGGGATCTCTTACAGTTGGAAATTTGTGGAGACAGTCTACAGAGCAAGGTATCGCTTATTTTACAGAATGGTGAAGCAGAGCTTGAACAATTTGTTAAACTGCTAGAACGCCTTGTACAGTCAAATTTAAACGTGCTAGCAGATAGGACCCTCGAACTTGTAGTACAATTAGTACGCCAACCACAAGGGGGCGGGGGTCAGAGACGAAAGCTCGAGAGTTTAATGCAGTCCGAAATCATAAGCAATAAAAGGGCCTATCTCATAAACGTTCACAATCCAGGTAATAAGCTATGTTTTGCCATAGGTTTGGCCCACTTACTCAGCCCCGGATGTACTGATCAAGCCGCGTTACATAAAGCTCTCGAGCTACAAACTGCGGTGGGTCTCGGTATACAGGATGCTGTGGCTTTCTCAGACATAGTCAAATTTGAAAACTTTCTGAACATCAAGATTGTGGTTTTGTACCACAGTAGGGCTAATGACGCTCTCCTCAAGTTCCAAAATATACCCGAACCACATCCTAAGACTATGTACTTTTATGTGCAAAATGAGCATTACTATGCCGTAACTAACATCACAGCCTTTTTAGGCGCGCCATATGTCTGTCCAGCCTGTCATACCGGCTACACACGCATGGGGGGGCACTCGTGCCGTTACAACTGTTCAGTATGTCTGGATAAACATTGCCCTATGCAGCCGCTAAACTTGACCCCCTGTGCGGATTGTCACCGCACATGTCGTTCGGCCTACTGTTACGAAAAACACAAAACTGAAACATGGCATCCCAAGGCATGTAAATCTGTAAGCAGTTGTGACATTAACAAGAAATGTCCAAAATGTCATTGCAATTACAACCTTAAAATAGATAGCCCTAAACCTCATGTTTGTGGAATTATACACTGCCCAATCTGTAAAGGTCCTTTGAAAAGCAGAGACGCGGAAGCAGTTCAAGAAGTAACACATGAGTGTTACATTCAGCCCTTGGCTGAAGATGAACATACAGAGAAATATGTGTTTTATGATTTTGAGACAACTCAGCAATCAGGGGTTCATTTGCCTATTTTTGTGTCAACCATGACTTTCAAGGGTGAAAAATGGTCGGCCGAGGGACCCGATTGTGCCCAACTCTTTCTAAAACATTTTAGAAAAGCCCAGTACAGAAACTTCACGTTTATAGCTCACAATGCTAGGGCCTATGACTCCTATCTGCTTCTGAACCCTTTGATACAGCAAGGCGTGGCACCCAGTGTCATAGCTCAAGGGAGTAAAATATTATGCTTTGTTGACCCCGCCTTCAAACAGAGATACATTGACAGCTTAAGCTTCTTACCCATGAGATTGGCTCAAATGCCAGAGGCCTTGGGTTTTGAAAACTCTGTCAAAGGCTATTTCCCTCATTTCTTCACATCTGAGGAGAATCTACATTATATAGGATCTTATCCAGCCCCCGAAATGTACGGGTGTGATCAAATGTCTCCCAAAGAGCGTGAGAGATTCATGACATGGTACGAGACCGTAAGACATGGCACTTTTGATTTCCATAAAGAGATGGAATCATACTGTGACAATGACGTTGTTATACTTCGTGAAGGATGCCTCAGATTCAGAGAAGAGGTAATCAAAGATGCGGGCATTGACCCCTGGAGCTGTACAACTATTGCATCAGCGTGCATGAAAACCTATCGTACACACTATCTAACTCCTGAATCTATAGCTATCCCATCGCCAGACAACTACCGACGCCAATTCAAGGCCTACTCTAGTGGTTCCATTCAATGGTTGGAGTACTTGGCCCAGGATAAAGATATTTTTATCCAACATGCTTTGAATCGGGGGGAGAAGGCTTTTGGGCCTTACCATGTAGATGGATACACACAGATTGACGGGGTTGAGACAGTGTATGAGTACAACGGTTGTTTCTTCCACGGTTGTAAATTATGCTTTGTCCCCCACACCTTGTGTGTCCTAACCCAAAAGACTTTTGGGGAAATGTACCAAGAGTTTCAAGACAAACTGAATTCTTTAAAGGCTACTTACGGGTTAAAAGTTGTGGTTTTGTGGGAGCACGAATGGACAGCCCTCAAAAAGGCAGATCCTAGTGTTAAGGCCTTCCTTACCCATTATGACCCTCCAGAGCCCCTGGAACCGCGACAGGCCTTGTTTGGAGGCCGGACCAATGCTTTGACATTGCGTTATGTAGCTCAACCCGACGAGACAATAGGCTATGTAGATTTTACATCCCTATATCCTCATGTAATGAGTTCCTCATTCTATCCTATAGGGCATCCTGAAATTATTCACAGCGACTTTGACGAACCCCAAAATTATTTTGGTTTAATCAAAGCGACTGTCTACCCTCCTAGGGGGCTGTTTATACCTGTGTTGCCTTACAAGGGTCCTAAAGGAAAACTTTTCTTTCCCCTTTGTCGCACATGCTGTGAAAACCACAACCAGGAAAACCCCTGTGATCACACAGATCAAGAAAGAGCCCTGACCGGTGTATGGGTCACTGTAGAATTCTCTAAGGCTTTAGAGAAGGGGTATCGTGTGGCCAAAATCTTTGAAGTGTGGAACTTTTCCAGGAAATCAGACACACTTTTTAAAGAGTACATCAAAACCTTCTTGAGATGCAAGCAGATGGCTTCAGGCTATCCTGCATCGGTCACAGATCAAGAAAGTAAAGACCAGTACATTCAAGACTACCATGACAGAGAAGGCATACTTCTTGACCCTGACAGAATAGAGGTCAACAAAACCAAAAGAAATGTGTCGAAATTGTACTTGAACTCCCTTTGGGGGAAATTAGCGCAGAGATGCAATATGCTAACAACTTCGATCATTAAAGACCCCGAAGAATTTTTGGAATTTGTTTTTTCGGACCAATACGAAATTTCACATTTTTCCTTCTTGAGTCAAGACATTGCCTTGGTGCAATGGAGGCGCCACCAAAAGTGGGTTCTACCCCCGGGTAATGTAAATGTGTTTCTTGCAGCATTTACCACAGCCTATGGCCGCCTTGAACTGTACACCCTCATGGAACAGCTTCAGAGGCGGGTTCTTTACCACGACACAGACTCTGTGGTCTATGTAAGCAAACCGGGGGATTGGACCCCCCCACTTAGCAACTATCTTGGGGGTTTAACGAGTGAACTCGAAGAGGGTGACCATATTACAGAATGGTCCTCATGTGGTCCAAAAAGCTATGCTTTTAGGACTAAAGCCAATCACGTGGTGTTGAAAGCCAAAGGCGTGACTCAAAACTATGAAAATGCACCGCGTGTAAACTTGGAATCAATCACGCGCTTGGTCGAGGGGTTCGTAAAGGACAAGAATAGTGACTTGGAGATTTTGAGCTCCTACAACAAAATAGTGAGGGATAAAAAGGGGTTCCATCTAAGAAACGCACCACTCACTAAAAGATTCAGGGTAGTCTATGACAAGAGACAGCTATTGCCTGACGGTACCACATTGCCCTTTGGCTACTGACTTATGCTACAAGCCCCAGTGTGTCTTAAAGCTTAAGATATTATGACTGCTGTCGAGGGTTTTGACCCCCGGCTACAATTGCCTTTTTCAGCATTAATTGCCGGCCCTTCAAACAGTGGCAAAACTTTTTTTGTAAAAAGTATTTTAGAGAATTCTGAACATGTGTTATCTCAAAAGCCTGACAATATTGTATGGTGTTATTCATGTTACCAACCTCTGTATGATGAATTATTGAAGACAATAAAAATCAAGTTTGTTGAAGGAATACCCGATTCTCTGTCTGATGATGAACTTCTCCCCCCACATGTAAATAATCTGCTGGTTTTGGACGATATGCTATTTGCTGGTAGCGAACACCCTGAAATTGCACGAGCTTTTACCCAATATACTCATCATAGAAACCTGTCCGTGCTTTACTTGGTCCAGAATGTGTTTCACCAAGGTAAAAATAGTCGGACCATTAGCTTGAATGCCAACTACATGGTATTGTTTAAAAATCCTAGAGATAAACTGCAAATTAGCACTCTAGCTCAGCAGATGTACCCTGGACGGAAATCATACTTTATGGAGAGCTATGAGGACGCTACCAAAGAGCCATTTTCTTATTTAATCGTGGATTTAAAAGCAAATACTCCAGAACACCTTAGGCTACGTACAGGGCTGTTTCCGGGGGAGAGGCCTGCTGCATACCTTCCTAAAAAGTAAACGCTATGTCTCTGCGTTTAAAAAGAAACCTCCCCCTCTTGAGAAGGCTAGTAGGTTCTACAGCTAAAGAACGGAAGGCCATCTTGGGTCGCTGTTCTTCAGATCTCATATTAGCCCTATGTGAGATTGCTTTGAATCTTCTCAAAGGACGCATTCCACTCACCCTGAACCAATTGAAAAAATTAAGGAGACAAAAGACAGCGATCAAACTCTTTGCCAATAAAAGGGCCAGTCTTCAAAAGAAAAGACATAGTATACAACAGTCTGGGGGTTTTCTTCTACCTTTACTCAGTATAGCCGTGCCCTTCATCACCAGCCTTATTGCGGCCAGACGTGGTGGTTGAACACGGGGGTGTGATGGCCACTAAAATGTACTTGGTGCCTCAACAAGAGTTGGATAGACTTAAAAAACAAATGCAGGGTCCTGAAGATATCAGACAAACAGCGGAAAATGATTTGGATACGGCCATGAAGGATGTTTTGAACCGAAAAGGATTGAACCCCTATGATAAGATTCAAAAATACACAAACCTAATGCAAAGGTATTTGACTCGGGTAAAGCAAGGGGAGAGAGAGACTAACCATTTAACCCTTTCCCTACCGGACCCTTTAACAGATGTCGAACCTAACGATAGCCATGCCCCTGTAAGGCCTGTACCGTCGATCTTACCTAGTGGCGATAATATGTCGGGTGAAGCTCAAATGCCATTTGAAGATAAAGTTATGCATGACCTACTGACACATGTGCCTTTACGTAACAGGAAGAATGTTAAATACATTATGAACAAGATAAAAGACTCAAAGGGGATAGCTGCTTGGAACGACTCTGGAGAGTTTATCCTTCAGGGCTCTGTGGTTAGGGGGTCCCATATGCAGGACTTGCTTAAAAGTACCACGGCTGCCCACAAGGTTGCTGATGACCGAAGGCCTCCCGGCTGGCGTCAGTTTCTTAAGGCCCTGGCAATCCTCAACATCCCCCTCTCCGGTGTACCCAACCATAAGCTTCGTCAACAGATTCAAGCTTTAAAACAAAAGCCTTCAACGAGATACAGCACCCCTAAAGATGCCCCAACGACACCGGCCCCATATGAAAGCGATGATGCTAACTCATTTACTCCCATGAACGTCTCAGGACCTTTTCCTAAACCCGATCTCTCGGCGTGGTTAGACTTTTGAAAATGACTTTTGAATGACTATGATTAAATTCAATAAATTTTTTATTTGAAAAATAAGCAAGTTAACATTTGTGGCATTCTTGAAACATATGACGTGAGCATACGCCTTGATTACGCGTTCTTAAAGGACACACATTTGAACACTTTTGATATTTTCTAACAAAACAAGATACAAGGTTATCATTACTTCTTAAATCATCCTTATAAAGAGACATAACATCTTCAAAAGAAACTCCCCGGGCTCTTTGGCACAGGTAAAATACACAGTGGTGACCGCATGTAGTGGAAAGGTTATCTTGCACTTGTTTGATGTTGTAGTAGATCTTTGTACCGTTTAGGGTCAAAAAATCTTTAATAGATTTAGGGAAATGTGAAAAACCGGGGGGAAAGCCATAGGAATCAAAAAAAGTTGAGATTTTTCGTCCACCTTCCTGTTCTAATGTCATAGCTAGCCAATGTTCACCAGGCATGTGTTTAGGATGGGTATTGACAATAAACATTGCAGGCCTCTCAGACCATATCTCCATAGGTAATTCATCACAAGCCAACACTCCACAAAATTGTTTTCCAATCAAGCGGCTCATGAGCCCGTCCAACTCTTGGGTATTCATGTCTTTGTTCAAAGGTCCTTAATAATAATCCACTAAGACCTGTCTTCGGGCATTCACTTCCAAGATTGAATCAGAGCATGCGTAAACAATCATGCTAACTGTACAGGCTAAAGGTGTACGGAAACGCATTTCCAGCCTGAGGTTACCTTGGGACACCACAGACAGATTTCCTGAGGTGTCATCATCAGGTGATAAATTGAAAGCATACAATGTGTAACCCTCTGCAAAATCATTTCTGTCAATAGGTAAAGAGAGATCTTTTAGATGTCGCCCTGTAGCCAGGAATAGATTGTAAAATTCTCGCACAGATATGTTGTTATTAAATTGTGGTTGGAAAGCCTTCGCCGGAACCTGACGTCCGTCCTGACAGAGCGCTACATACTCTGCATTGAAGTGCTGAAAATTAAAGGGGTTTTTATCTAAACTGCCCGTATTAGAGGCGTGATCAACCAGACCTATAACCACATATCTAGGTAAAGGGCCTAGAAATAGGTTTTCTTGACTGCAGATTCTACTGCCCACAGGTATGCTAAAGGTTTTCATGGTAATTCTTTGGAGAGGGTAAAGGGCATTTCCTTTCATCAAAGCATGTGAGTGACCCAGGCGCACGGCCGGAGATACAGATACTTTTTTAATAAAAAGGGTTGCCCCCAACACTTTCAAACTAAAATCCCCGTCTTGGGGAGACATCAGGCAAAAATCATCCTTGGCCCTGGTTAATTTTAATCTTAAATCAACCGAATTTAAGAGTAACCGTTCTTGAAAGAAAATGTCAGAGTGTATAGGGCCTAGCAAATGAAACTCTCGAGATTCGGCGCAGTAGCGAGCTCGTGCCGCTAGTCCTTTGTTTGCACCGGTGGAAGGGTCTGTCGATTCCATAGAGGCTCCTGCAGTATCCTTGCTAAACAGCCCGGCGCTAAATTGGGTTTTGAGAGTGTCTTCGGAGTAGTTTAGTAAACACTCCATGATGGCTCTATAAGGGTATGTAGCGCTGCTTTGACTGATTAGGCGTTCACCCAAAGTCACATCAACTTGGGAGAAAATGGTGGCCAAGGGGTAATTAATGAGACTCACTTTGGCATCGTCTGCAATATTAGACCCATCTCTTTTGGTCACTTTTAGACGTAAATGCACCAAGGTGTTGTTGAGGTCCAGATAGTTGTCACCATGGCCTGGTATGAAAAATTCGATAGGCCCGTTATCGGTAATAGCAGAGAGAGGGGCTATCTCCACATAACTGGATCTATCTATTGAATGCTGCGTTAACGGTGCCGTGAAAAGATCAAGTTCTGTCTTTATAGCTTCAGAGGACATTCGATGTAAAAGAGCCATGTCACTTATTCTTTTAGAAAATACTTCCTAGTATTCTTTTAGCCTGTTTTGGTACAGACCTCCTCACTTTACCCCGTCTTTGACTTACTGAGGTTCTTTTAACAGTTAACCGACGCTTTTTAGGTGCAGGTCTACGCCTTAAACCAGGAGGTCTCTTTTTTGGCCTTCGAGACAATATCATAAGCCCCGAGCCTTCTTGATGCTCCACCTCTGGTGACGCCCTTCGGGTCATAGCATTGGCTACAACCTCACTTACTATATTTTTAGCCGCTGATTTTAAATGTGGTTTGGCTATGCTGAAGCCTCTCTTCATAAACGGTAAAACCATCCTGAAGAGGTTACGGAATATACCTCCTATCCCCGAACCATACATTGTCGGCGCTCCATGATATCCTGGTAGTCCATTACCCACTTGATCCACATAGTATGAAACATAACGGTTAGGGTCGAGCTGATGGAGCTCCATAACCCTTTTATTTGTATTATGTTTATAAATATAATACAGCTATTATATATGTAGAGAGGTTTTGGTGGGTCTAAAGTGGAGTTTTACAATCGTTTTACCATAAGTAAATTCAATGTTTTCGTTCTGATCCGTTTTAAGCTCAACCAGAATGTTTTCAATATAGTTCTTGCTGACATGTACGTAGTGCGGCTTGTCATAATTGACAGTGACGATGTCCCCATCCTTGCCGTCTATATGAACTGTTCGCAGGAGGGGGACACAGCTGTCTCCGACCCTTTGATAGGTTATGATGTCGGTATAGACAAATATGTTGTAAAAGCCTGCATGTATATCCGCAGGGAATGGGAATAATTTATCGTTCACATACGTCCATTTATTGGGACCCATCCCCAACATGTAGGATAAATTACCGCTGGTCTTTATACCTCCGTTAGCAGGCCCTGAGATTTGTATCCTTTTATGGATTGGATTGTAGAATAGGAATATTTCCATCTTGTTCAGGGTTAGGTGTTCATTCAACTCTGAGACGATCCTGTCGACGGTTCTATAGAAACCTTTTTTAAGCTTAATAAGTTTCGCAGGTTCCGAGAACCTTTTGCAATAAAATCACGGTCCTTAGCTTTGATATTATACCAACTATGGGGGTATGTAATCTCGCTGAGACCTACTTCCCAAGCCTCTGATAACTCTATAGGCTTTGGAAAATTGGTTGTATACTTCGAACTCTGATTATTCCGATATATCTGTGCCGACGCATTACTGGGGAGAGTCAGGTAGAAGCCGCTGTGTTCCATGATGCCCAACTGTGTACACGCGAATGATGCGCTAGTTATCATGACTAGGGGTTTAAATTAACCCCCGTTGCCTCCACCACATCCTGCTCCAATACCCAACTGTTGAACTTTTGAGGCCAGTTTTTTCCCAGCGGACCACAACCATTTTTACCCTTTCTCTCTTCTGATCTAGAATCTCCTCCACGTGAAAGACTTTGTCTTTACCCAACTGGACCTTCTGTAATTCCTTCTCATAAAAAGATCCCTCTATAAGATCCCGTCATAATCTTTTAATTTGTAGACCGGCGGAATGCGTGGCAGACATTCGGTAACGGTAAACAACTCCGAGCTAAAGCCTTGTTCGTTATTTTTTGGTCGAAAACACCCCTCACTTTGATATACGCACCAAGTCACCCACTAGGAATTTAAAAAGTCATTTTTTTCTTACGGCGAAGTGGGAACAAACCATACATATTTTTAAAAGACTTGAAAAGAGTTGTTCCGAAGAGAACCCTCCGAGGGCTTCATACGTATAGTCTTATGGTAGCTGTGGTTGTAACCGGTTTACTAAATCCTGAACGATGTCTGTATATCGGTTGGTGTTGTGAGCTGTAAAATAGCGCCACATCCGCTCTTTCAAAGTCCTATTAAAGCGTTCCACAACCGAATCTTTCAAATCAGAGCCTGTAGCAAAATGTACTATATTATACTTATTCATTAGCTTCTGAATGTTTTATTAAAAAATTCTTTCCGCCATCCGTCTGCACCTTCTTGGGGGCGCCGCCTCCTGCCTTCAAGATCGATTCAAAGGCCCTGGTCACCTCTGCCCCGCTCTTATTTTTTAACACCCTTACATAGGCTAATTTAGAGAAAATATCTATAACCGTTAGCATGTAGCGATTTCCATCATTTTTATCGGCAAGGGACTGCATGTCACATAGATCCGCCTGAAATTGGGATAATGGATGCGTAGAAAAAACTCTATTTCTTGGAAAATGTTTTCTTACAGGTTTATGTAGAGTGTAGGCATCTTGCTCTGATAACCATTCATTCACTTTAGCATCGCTTAACAGACTACCTGTTTCTTCGACTATAGCTCTCTGTAAACGCTCTTTACCCCCATAAGACCCGGGGTTAGAGGGATTATAATATATGTTTTTCAACAGCTGCTCAGCCATCCTTCTTGCCTCTCTGAGGTACAATAACTGTAATGAGCCACTTTCATATAACGACAACATTTCAGTTTGTGAATTTTTATTTTAAGAATGCAACAATTATTACGTATACAGACAATTCAGGATTTGTTGCAAGATACAAGTCCGCCCGTTTTCTCAACAATCACAGCATGCAACACCCTGTATATATTGTTTTAGATTACAGGTTTGTTTCGCTGAATTTTTAAAACACACACGTCGTGATATATAAGTATATAAACAACAAATATGATACACATTCACATTAAAGGGTGGTTCAAACAAATAATGTAAAATCTTAGCCAAAGTTATTTCTAGTTCTTCAGAATCCTCAACATAGCCTTGATACCATATGTGACCATTGTAAACTCTCGCCCGTATGTCGGACATGTTTCATGATTTGCGTCCATTTTTAACACACGCTCTACAATAACCCCTGTATTGTGGGTTGTGTAGAACTTTACATTGTTCACTTTATTTCAATAATCTGATGCATAACATTTGTAAGGTCTCTCAAAAGAAAAAATGTATGTATTCGCTCAAACATCGTAGACACATAGTTACCCATAGCTCTAAATAAACAAAATGTCACTCGGTCTCTTGGGATTTATTGAGCCAGAAAAGCATCACATCAGCCATCAACAGCTTCCCTGTATTTGTTGTCGTCCACCAGGGTGTGTCGGATTTCTTTGAGTTTCTCATGGATGAAGAGGGCCTCCTTCAGTTCATGTAGGAAGGCTTCGGTTACCCCGTAAACTCTAGGGATAGACGGCGCAATACCCATAGACTCCAGGGCGATGGACCAGCGCTGGTATAAAACGGCAGGACCACAGTCTTTCACCAGCTCCTCAAAATGATTGAAAAGTAGTATCTAGGAGGGTCGTAGAGGCAAGATGACGACGCTGGCTGGGATGATTGATCTCACAGCCGATGCATTTTTCTCGTATATATTCGCCAATCACCACGTTTAAAAGTGTAGCTACAGAGGCCTTGATTGTATCCACAAAAACATTACTTGCCACCCCATCAAACACATCCTCAGGCTGGGTAATGTCGGTGGTGTCACGGGTCTTGCCAGGGGTGCTAGAGTGTAGGGCTTCGTGCATAGAGTCTTTAGTTGTCGGGCCCCCATGACGTAGTGGCTTCCTCGTAGATGGGTCTGGAGATCCATGGTGTATGCTGAAATGAAGAACTGTCTGCTTTTTTTCTTTTTAATTGTAGAACAAGGCCCTTGGGTATCTGGGGGGCGGGGTTAAAGCATCCGCTTACTTAGTTTTCTTCTGACGCTGTATCTTCTTGAGGCTCTTTTGCATCGTAATCTTTACGATTCGTATATATTATGCACTTCTTTAAATGAACAAGGCTCTGACGCTGTTGCTCTGTACAAAGAGAGCATCCAACGGTTGCAACATTTTCAATTCCAGTACAATCCAACTGGTAAAAGGAATAAGCAGACGCAGTCGGGTATCCCCAGTCAGGCCACCACCCCTAAGTTTGTGGTTTCGGATTGCCTCGGTGCCGATATAGAACTCCACGCTGCCGCACGGTCGGCCATTCTTTCTTTGTATTTTCACCCTGTGAAATATTTGTCCTGAGGAGTCCGGGGTACCTTCCCAACGGGTCTCGTGGCCCGTGAACACACTATACCCCTTGGTGATAAGGCTCAGTTCAGGACACACAACCTTGCGAAAAACCGACCAGTCTTCAACACCATATTCCAAGCCTACAGTCTGGTCTGTATATTCTTCTCCTTCATCTACCGTATAGAGGGTCACTCTACAGGCCAGGTAATCAAACCGATACCCCCACTGCTGGCCATTAGACATCAACACTTGATCTGTCAGAGCATTTGCTGGCGGTATTTGGGTTCTATACACATTTAAAAAACGTTTTTTTGGCGCATCATATATTGCTGGTTGATACTTTGCCCTTGCTCTATGGGCAACCCGAAGGCCTGTTTCAGTTGTTACAGTCATCACTGCTTTGGTACCGATCCCAAATTCCATGGTTATTCTTAAGATCTTGTGCACTCTTAAACAGGTATTGTTCAGCGGCTTTATAAGGGGCCTTAACCAACCCAAACCGTGAGAAACAGTAACAGGTTGACCTGACACATGGTCACTTACTT
>NC_034188.2:87395169-87435264 GCF_002021735.2 Oncorhynchus kisutch | reverse complement strand
AGAGAAAGAGTAGATGTCACGGGTCAAAATTTGATTGATGACCCTATGTGAACTCTATGTGAACCCTATGTAGTGATGACGTGTGCATGTCTTCTGGTCAGGCAAGCCTGGTTAGGTGGGGGCTATGGGGTGAGTAAGGGTCCATTGACAGGCCGTTAATGATTGATGACCCAAGCCTGATAGACAAGCCTGGTTAGGTGGGGGCTATGGGGTGAGTAAGGGTCCCTTTGACAGGCCGTTAATGATTGATGACCCAAGCCTGATTTATGACCCTATGTAATGATTTATGACCCTATGTCATGTAGAAGGGTGCATGCCCTGGGTTGAGTAAGTGACCATGTGTCAGGTCAACCTGTTACTGTTTCTCACGGTTTGGGTTGGTTAAGGCCCTTATAAAGCCGCGAACAATACCTGTTTAAGACTGTACATGATAACCCCACTGAATATTAACAAAAACTGACACCCTATGCCAATTTTAGGGATGTTATGCTCGGCTTGTCATGAACCCAGTGACCAAAGCCTTGAAGAAGTTCTGTGTGAAGCTCCAGAATGTTTTAAAGGATTTTTGGGTACGAGTGAGGGCCACATGTCTTACATATTCCACCCGGAGGATTCTACGGTAAAGATATTCACAGACCGTGGACCCAAACCCCTTTATCCTGCAAAACCTGGGAGTTTTCCCCCGGCTCTGGGGATGAGAGAATGGCTAAACATCAGGCTGGCTCTTTGTAAAATTGAACAGGTCCTAAGTGTTACAAATGTGCCAGGATATGCGTTGGAAGAACAGGTCTGCGCGCCGCAGTGATCTCAAGGCTCTAAGAATTGCTTCAATGGACTATAGCCCTGACAACAAAGTGACAATTTTAGCCTGTGACCTTTATGATAAGGCTAATGCTACAAAGTCTGTCAATTCTCCGGTAGCTTCCAGAGCCCGCAAACATGTAAACTTTTTTATTCCTGTGTTTAGTTTTAAATGGGTGGATTATCCAATTTTCATAACACTTATGAATAAGCTGGACATTCTCTTCCAAAATGGGGAACAGTTAAAGCGCTGGGCGAGGCTTTCCTTGAGACAGAGTCAAGACCAAAAGGCCCGACGGCGGATCTACCCCTGGAGTGAAAACTTACCATGTGTTGATGGACATAGCAAGAGAGCCTTGCCTTTTGAGGGTGAACTCGACACGGACAATTGCGGTTGGTTGCATAAGCTCCCAGGATCTGTAGAAAGGCATCGTAAAATACCTTAAGAATGTACGATATAAAATGTATGTACTAAATATTTTGAATGAAATAAATGGTTTTAAAATCAGAATCTCACCACGTTTCTGAACTCTCGTCCGTTTGTTCACTCTTAGCGCAGTCTGTCCCTGAGAAAAATCTTGCGGAAAAAGCCATGTGCGCGCGCATGTGCGTGAGGGAGTTTTCTGTAGTGGCGTGGGTGTGGTGGTGTGTGTGTGGGTGTTGTGGTGTGTGTGTGTGTGTGTGTGTTTCACAAACACAGAAAAAGGGGGGCTGGCTGTGTTGTGTAAAAAAATACCCCTGCATGCCTGGTGGGTCGTTTGAAACCAAGGTTTACACTAGCCTGCAAAACAGATGCCCTACCCCCCAACAATAATATTGTGTCTTACGACTCCTAATCTTAAAGGCCTTTCATAAACTATTTTTTTTAGGGGGCTAAAAAGTCATTCAATCCCAGCGATGTCGAGAACAACACACCCCATGCATCTAGGTGCTAGCACCCCGGAGATTTTAGAAGCTCCAAAAGGATCCTAATGTTTAGACACACCCAATACCATGTGTTTGAAATGTGTCAATATACCATGGGCGGGGGTATAGCCCGAAAAAACGACAAACCCCAAATGCTATGTAAAAAAATCATTCAGGGGTTTTCTCTAGGTCGTAGGGTACAAAAGCGCTAGAAACCATGGGCAATGTAGCAGCGTTTTAGTTCCGATGCAAACAGCACCTCCAGAAACTCCAAGAATCGTTATCGGACTGAAGCGTTAAAAAAGATAATCGGGGAAAAAGTCTAATGGATCTATCACAAGGTGAGTTCTTGAAATAAATCTTTATTAGATTGGGTTTGTTGTTGGGGAATTGTTTGAAAACGTGGGATGTTATAGAAATATAAACAATCATTAGGATCAGTATGCTTACCGTATAACAAGGCAATATTAGCTAAAGTGATTATGCTTTAATATTGTCCGAATGTTTTATAGATTCTGAAGCATTCACAGCAGATACTCCGAGGTATAACTGAGCTCGAATCATCCCATGGGTCTCCGAAACAAACGCCTGCCCTGAATTGTCAACGTAAGTAAGCTCCAAGAATTCCATACATAAAAATATTATATACCGTTAAAAACAAAAAGTGTGGGCATCTTATTATTAAAAAGTTATTTTATATGTTTACAGAGGACCTAAAGCCTAGAAGGTTAAACGATGCCCTATGGAGCCTGAAACGGGTTCTGCGAAGCATATGACTACGAGACAATTCTGCCCTACTCCAGGATGTATTTACCCAAAAGCAGCGAACAGAGAGACTTAAAACGGCAAGGTTCAACTCCCCTTGGGGCCAGGACAAAAAAAACAGTTGTCCACCCATTTTCCTAAAACAACAAAGGATAATTAGTGCTCAAGTCCACAGTTCCCCGCTCAAGCCGAAACATTCTACTTGGTCCGATATTCACGAGACGTCGTTCCAAGGACGTAGTATAATCAATTATATAGTATTATTTATATAATTATTATTTTAATAATTAATATATATTTTTGTTTATGCCGGAATATGTTAAACAAGGCCTAATGCGGTGTTTTTTGTTTTTTTCAGGCTCCCCATCTACCGGACCTGCAGATGTTGTAATACAGGTTGAAACAAACACAACAGCCCTTGGGTTCAGAGCTTCTTCAGAACAGCCCTCGTCAAAAAGCAGAGGTATTTAATTAATGTATTGTTAATATATAGGCTTATTATCTGAAATTATTTGGCATTTTTAACATATTTTAGGGTTAATAACCTATTTGTGTATGTATTATTTTATTTCAGACTCCTCACCGGCTTATGAACACAAACGCACAAACATCGGAGGATGCCCAGACAAGCATCCCCGAGGAGGCTCCAAAGACACCAGCGAAACCTGATGATGTCAAAGATTTAAATGACATTTCTGAGTAGGACGATTTGATGTTCTGTGAAGCTGCCAACCTTCTTGAATCGGCCAATTCTGTGGGGGAAACAGCAGATTCTGAAATAGACCAAGAACGTTTTTTCAAAGCGTTTACCCTGGGTTTAAAATCACGAAAGGCTCTACTCCAGAGGCGCATGTGTATTCTACTCGAGCATCAATACAATCAGGATGTGTCATTCTGGCGTAGCGAGCTACCCCCGTATGTTAAAAAACATTAGGGCTAAAAACAAGCAAATACCGCCGTTAAAAAACACACATGTAAACACACCACACACACACATCCTTAATTAGACAGATGGCGCCCCCTATAGACCAAAGTGAGACAATTGAAACACTCTTAGCCAGGATCCCTACAGAGCTCCAAGATATAGTTAACCATATGAATGATTCGGGGGTAATTGACATAATGACAATAGATGAAAATCTATTATCCCAGATTCCCTCCGAACTCATAGACATTATTACACGTATGAATGAGTCAGGGCCTTCCGAGGAAAACATGTTAACACAGATTCCGAAACCATCATATCTCTAATTACCCAGCTTAACGCGAGCCCTAGGTTTAATACGGCCCCACAGACACCTCTAAGACAGCCTTTAACAACATTGTCCGAAGAGTCTGAAAGTCAATATGATGTTTTTGAACAGTTGGACAAATGTCTAGCAAATCTGGAGGGGGGCGGTCTTGAGATCAGTGTACAGAACGAGAGCGCTAGGTTTAATTCGGCACCCCAGACACCTATAAATCAGCCTTTAACACCAATGTCCGAAGAGTCTGAAACCCAATACGATGTTTTTGAACAGTTGGACAATTGCCTAGTAAATCTGGAGGGGGGAGGTCTTGATCGAAGTGTACATGTTTTGCGTCGAAATAAATTCAACAATATTGAGGTTCGCCAGTTTTTCAATTTCGCATGGGGGGGTCAGATTCGGGAATATGCTGTGTTTTACGTAATGCTTATGGACACTTTGAATGAACTGTTAGCGAGGATCAGAGATTATAGCGAACCTAGGGATCTCTTACAGTTGGAAATTTGTGGAGACAGTCTACAGAGCAAGGTATCGCTTATTTTACAGAATGGTGAAGCAGAGCTTGAACAATTTGTTAAACTGCTAGAACGCCTTGTACAGTCAAATTTAAACGTGCTAGCAGATAGGACCCTCGAACTTGTAGTACAATTAGTACGCCAACCACAAGGGGGCGGGGGTCAGAGACGAAAGCTCGAGAGTTTAATGCAGTCCGAAATCATAAGCAATAAAAGGGCCTATCTCATAAACGTTCACAATCCAGGTAATAAGCTATGTTTTGCCATAGGTTTGGCCCACTTACTCAGCCCCGGATGTACTGATCAAGCCGCGTTACATAAAGCTCTCGAGCTACAAACTGCGGTGGGTCTCGGTATACAGGATGCTGTGGCTTTCTCAGACATAGTCAAATTTGAAAACTTTCTGAACATCAAGATTGTGGTTTTGTACCACAGTAGGGCTAATGACGCTCTCCTCAAGTTCCAAAATATACCCGAACCACATCCTAAGACTATGTACTTTTATGTGCAAAATGAGCATTACTATGCCGTAACTAACATCACAGCCTTTTTAGGCGCGCCATATGTCTGTCCAGCCTGTCATACCGGCTACACACGCATGGGGGGGCACTCGTGCCGTTACAACTGTTCAGTATGTCTGGATAAACATTGCCCTATGCAGCCGCTAAACTTGACCCCCTGTGCGGATTGTCACCGCACATGTCGTTCGGCCTACTGTTACGAAAAACACAAAACTGAAACATGGCATCCCAAGGCATGTAAATCTGTAAGCAGTTGTGACATTAACAAGAAATGTCCAAAATGTCATTGCAATTACAACCTTAAAATAGATAGCCCTAAACCTCATGTTTGTGGAATTATACACTGCCCAATCTGTAAAGGTCCTTTGAAAAGCAGAGACGCGGAAGCAGTTCAAGAAGTAACACATGAGTGTTACATTCAGCCCTTGGCTGAAGATGAACATACAGAGAAATATGTGTTTTATGATTTTGAGACAACTCAGCAATCAGGGGTTCATTTGCCTATTTTTGTGTCAACCATGACTTTCAAGGGTGAAAAATGGTCGGCCGAGGGACCCGATTGTGCCCAACTCTTTCTAAAACATTTTAGAAAAGCCCAGTACAGAAACTTCACGTTTATAGCTCACAATGCTAGGGCCTATGACTCCTATCTGCTTCTGAACCCTTTGATACAGCAAGGCGTGGCACCCAGTGTCATAGCTCAAGGGAGTAAATATTATGCTTTGTTGACCCCGCCTTCAAACAGAGATACATTGACAGCTTAAGCTTCTTACCCATGAGATTGGCTCAAATGCCAGAGGCCTTGGGTTTTGAAAACTCTGTCAAAGGCTATTTCCCTCATTTCTTCACATCTGAGGAGAATCTACATTATATAGGATCTTATCCAGCCCCCGAAATGTACGGGTGTGATCAAATGTCTCCCAAAGAGCGTGAGAGATTCATGACATGGTACGAGACCGTAAGACATGGCACTTTTGATTTCCATAAAGAGATGGAATCATACTGTGACAATGACGTTGTTATACTTCGTGAAGGATGCCTCAGATTCAGAGAAGAGGTAATCAAAGATGCGGGCATTGACCCCTGGAGCTGTACAACTATTGCATCAGCGTGCATGAAAACCTATCGTACACACTATCTAACTCCTGAATCTATAGCTATCCCATCGCCAGACAACTACCGACGCCAATTCAAGGCCTACTCTAGTGGTTCCATTCAATGGTTGGAGTACTTGGCCCAGGATAAAGATATTTTATCCAACATGCTTTGAATCGGGGGGAGAAGGCTTTTGGGCCTTACCATGTAGATGGATACACACAGATTGACGGGGTTGAGACAGTGTATGAGTACAACGGTTGTTTCTTCCACGGTTGTAAATTATGCTTTGTCCCCCACACCTTGTGTGTCCTAACCCAAAAGACTTTTGGGGAAATGTACCAAGAGTTTCAAGACAAACTGAATTCTTTAAAGGCTACTTACGGGTTAAAAGTTGTGGTTTTGTGGGAGCACGAATGGACAGCCCTCAAAAAGGCAGATCCTAGTGTTAAGGCCTTCCTTACCCATTATGACCCTCCAGAGCCCCTGGAACCGCGACAGGCCTTGTTTGGAGGCCGGACCAATGCTTTGACATTGCGTTATGTAGCTCAACCCGACGAGACAATAGGCTATGTAGATTTTACATCCCTATATCCTCATGTAATGAGTTCCTCATTCTATCCTATAGGGCATCCTGAAATTATTCACAGCGACTTTGACGAACCCCAAAATTATTTTGGTTTAATCAAAGCGACTGTCTACCCTCCTAGGGGGCTGTTTATACCTGTGTTGCCTTACAAGGGTCCTAAAGGAAAACTTTTCTTTCCCCTTTGTCGCACATGCTGTGAAAACCACAACCAGGAAAACCCCTGTGATCACACAGATCAAGAAAGAGCCCTGACCGGTGTATGGGTCACTGTAGAATTCTCTAAGGCTTTAGAGAAGGGGTATCGTGTGGCCAAAATCTTTGAAGTGTGGAACTTTTCCAGGAAATCAGACACACTTTTTAAAGAGTACATCAAAACCTTCTTGAGATGCAAGCAGATGGCTTCAGGCTATCCTGCATCGGTCACAGATCAAGAAAGTAAAGACCAGTACATTCAAGACTACCATGACAGAGAAGGCATACTTCTTGACCCTGACAGAATAGAGGTCAACAAAACCAAAAGAAATGTGTCGAAATTGTACTTGAACTCCCTTTGGGGGAAATTAGCGCAGAGATGCAATATGCTAACAACTTCGATCATTAAAGACCCCGAAGAATTTTTGGAATTTGTTTTTTCGGACCAATACGAAATTTCACATTTTTCCTTCTTGAGTCAAGACATTGCCTTGGTGCAATGGAGGCGCCACCAAAAGTGGGTTCTACCCCCGGGTAATGTAAATGTGTTTCTTGCAGCATTTACCACAGCCTATGGCCGCCTTGAACTGTACACCCTCATGGAACAGCTTCAGAGGCGGGTTCTTTACCACGACACAGACTCTGTGGTCTATGTAAGCAAACCGGGGGATTGGACCCCCCCACTTAGCAACTATCTTGGGGGTTTAACGAGTGAACTCGAAGAGGGTGACCATATTACAGAATGGTCCTCATGTGGTCCAAAAAGCTATGCTTTTAGGACTAAAGCCAATCACGTGGTGTTGAAAGCCAAAGGCGTGACTCAAAACTATGAAAATGCACCGCGTGTAAACTTGGAATCAATCACGCGCTTGGTCGAGGGGTTCGTAAAGGACAAGAATAGTGACTTGGAGATTTTGAGCTCCTACAACAAAATAGTGAGGGATAAAAAGGGGTTCCATCTAAGAAACGCACCACTCACTAAAAGATTCAGGGTAGTCTATGACAAGAGACAGCTATTGCCTGACGGTACCACATTGCCCTTTGGCTACTGACTTATGCTACAAGCCCCAGTGTGTCTTAAAGCTTAAGATATTATGACTGCTGTCGAGGGTTTTGACCCCCGGCTACAATTGCCTTTTTCAGCATTAATTGCCGGCCCTTCAAACAGTGGCAAAACTTTTTTTGTAAAAAGTATTTTAGAGAATTCTGAACATGTGTTATCTCAAAAGCCTGACAATATTGTATGGTGTTATTCATGTTACCAACCTCTGTATGATGAATTATTGAAGACAATAAAAATCAAGTTTGTTGAAGGAATACCCGATTCTCTGTCTGATGATGAACTTCTCCCCCCACATGTAAATAATCTGCTGGTTTTGGACGATATGCTATTTGCTGGTAGCGAACACCCTGAAATTGCACGAGCTTTTACCCAATATACTCATCATAGAAACCTGTCCGTGCTTTACTTGGTCCAGAATGTGTTTCACCAAGGTAAAAATAGTCGGACCATTAGCTTGAATGCCAACTACATGGTATTGTTTAAAAATCCTAGAGATAAACTGCAAATTAGCACTCTAGCTCAGCAGATGTACCCTGGACGGAAATCATACTTTATGGAGAGCTATGAGGACGCTACCAAAGAGCCATTTTCTTATTTAATCGTGGATTTAAAAGCAAATACTCCAGAACACCTTAGGCTACGTACAGGGCTGTTTCCGGGGGAGAGGCCTGCTGCATACCTTCCTAAAAAGTAAACGCTATGTCTCTGCGTTTAAAAAGAAACCTCCCCCTCTTGAGAAGGCTAGTAGGTTCTACAGCTAAAGAACGGAAGGCCATCTTGGGTCGCTGTTCTTCAGATCTCATATTAGCCCTATGTGAGATTGCTTTGAATCTTCTCAAAGGACGCATTCCACTCACCCTGAACCAATTGAAAAAATTAAGGAGACAAAAGACAGCGATCAAACTCTTTGCCAATAAAAGGGCCAGTCTTCAAAAGAAAAGACATAGTATACAACAGTCTGGGGGTTTTCTTCTACCTTTACTCAGTATAGCCGTGCCCTTCATCACCAGCCTTATTGCGGCCAGACGTGGTGGTTGAACACGGGGGTGTGATGGCCACTAAAATGTACTTGGTGCCTCAACAAGAGTTGGATAGACTTAAAAAACAAATGCAGGGTCCTGAAGATATCAGACAAACAGCGGAAAATGATTTGGATACGGCCATGAAGGATGTTTTGAACCGAAAAGGATTGAACCCCTATGATAAGATTCAAAAATACACAAACCTAATGCAAAGGTATTTGACTCGGGTAAAGCAAGGGGAGAGAGAGACTAACCATTTAACCCTTTCCCTACCGGACCCTTTAACAGATGTCGAACCTAACGATAGCCATGCCCCTGTAAGGCCTGTACCGTCGATCTTACCTAGTGGCGATAATATGTCGGGTGAAGCTCAAATGCCATTTGAAGATAAAGTTATGCATGACCTACTGACACATGTGCCTTTACGTAACAGGAAGAATGTTAAATACATTATGAACAAGATAAAAGACTCAAAGGGGATAGCTGCTTGGAACGACTCTGGAGAGTTTATCCTTCAGGGCTCTGTGGTTAGGGGGTCCCATATGCAGGACTTGCTTAAAAGTACCACGGCTGCCCACAAGGTTGCTGATGACCGAAGGCCTCCCGGCTGGCGTCAGTTTCTTAAGGCCCTGGCAATCCTCAACATCCCCCTCTCCGGTGTACCCAACCATAAGCTTCGTCAACAGATTCAAGCTTTAAAACAAAAGCCTTCAACGAGATACAGCACCCCTAAAGATGCCCCAACGACACCGGCCCCATATGAAAGCGATGATGCTAACTCATTTACTCCCATGAACGTCTCAGGACCTTTTCCTAAACCCGATCTCTCGGCGTGGTTAGACTTTTGAAAATGACTTTTGAATGACTATGATTAAATTCAATAAATTTTTTATTTGAAAAATAAGCAAGTTAACATTTGTGGCATTCTTGAAACATATGACGTGAGCATACGCCTTGATTACGCGTTCTTAAAGGACACACATTTGAACACTTTTGATATTTTCTAACAAAACAAGATACAAGGTTATCATTACTTCTTAAATCATCCTTATAAAGAGACATAACATCTTCAAAAGAAACTCCCCGGGCTCTTTGGCACAGGTAAAATACACAGTGGTGACCGCATGTAGTGGAAAGGTTATCTTGCACTTGTTTGATGTTGTAGTAGATCTTTGTACCGTTTAGGGTCAAAAAATCTTTAATAGATTTAGGGAAATGTGAAAAACCGGGGGGAAAGCCATAGGAATCAAAAAAAGTTGAGATTTTTCGTCCACCTTCCTGTTCTAATGTCATAGCTAGCCAATGTTCACCAGGCATGTGTTTAGGATGGGTATTGACAATAAACATTGCAGGCCTCTCAGACCATATCTCCATAGGTAATTCATCACAAGCCAACACTCCACAAAATTGTTTTCCAATCAAGCGGCTCATGAGCCCGTCCAACTCTTGGGTATTCATGTCTTTGTTCAAAGGTCCTTAATAATAATCCACTAAGACCTGTCTTCGGGCATTCACTTCCAAGATTGAATCAGAGCATGCGTAAACAATCATGCTAACTGTACAGGCTAAAGGTGTACGGAAACGCATTTCCAGCCTGAGGTTACCTTGGGACACCACAGACAGATTTCCTGAGGTGTCATCATCAGGTGATAAATTGAAAGCATACAATGTGTAACCCTCTGCAAAATCATTTCTGTCAATAGGTAAAGAGAGATCTTTTAGATGTCGCCCTGTAGCCAGGAATAGATTGTAAAATTCTCGCACAGATATGTTGTTATTAAATTGTGGTTGGAAAGCCTTCGCCGGAACCTGACGTCCGTCCTGACAGAGCGCTACATACTCTGCATTGAAGTGCTGAAAATTAAAGGGGTTTTTATCTAAACTGCCCGTATTAGAGGCGTGATCAACCAGACCTATAACCACATATCTAGGTAAAGGGCCTAGAAATAGGTTTTCTTGACTGCAGATTCTACTGCCCACAGGTATGCTAAAGGTTTTCATGGTAATTCTTTGGAGAGGGTAAAGGGCATTTCCTTTCATCAAAGCATGTGAGTGACCCAGGCGCACGGCCGGAGATACAGATACTTTTTTAATAAAAAGGGTTGCCCCCAACACTTTCAAACTAAAATCCCCGTCTTGGGGAGACATCAGGCAAAAATCATCCTTGGCCCTGGTTAATTTTAATCTTAAATCAACCGAATTTAAGAGTAACCGTTCTTGAAAGAAAATGTCAGAGTGTATAGGGCCTAGCAAATGAAACTCTCGAGATTCGGCGCAGTAGCGAGCTCGTGCCGCTAGTCCTTTGTTTGCACCGGTGGAAGGGTCTGTCGATTCCATAGAGGCTCCTGCAGTATCCTTGCTAAACAGCCCGGCGCTAAATTGGGTTTTGAGAGTGTCTTCGGAGTAGTTTAGTAAACACTCCATGATGGCTCTATAAGGGTATGTAGCGCTGCTTTGACTGATTAGGCGTTCACCCAAAGTCACATCAACTTGGGAGAAAATGGTGGCCAAGGGGTAATTAATGAGACTCACTTTGGCATCGTCTGCAATATTAGACCCATCTCTTTTGGTCACTTTTAGACGTAAATGCACCAAGGTGTTGTTGAGGTCCAGATAGTTGTCACCATGGCCTGGTATGAAAAATTCGATAGGCCCGTTATCGGTAATAGCAGAGAGAGGGGCTATCTCCACATAACTGGATCTATCTATTGAATGCTGCGTTAACGGTGCCGTGAAAAGATCAAGTTCTGTCTTTATAGCTTCAGAGGACATTCGATGTAAAAGAGCCATGTCACTTATTCTTTTAGAAAATACTTCCTAGTATTCTTTTAGCCTGTTTTGGTACAGACCTCCTCACTTTACCCCGTCTTTGACTTACTGAGGTTCTTTTAACAGTTAACCGACGCTTTTTAGGTGCAGGTCTACGCCTTAAACCAGGAGGTCTCTTTTTTGGCCTTCGAGACAATATCATAAGCCCCGAGCCTTCTTGATGCTCCACCTCTGGTGACGCCCTTCGGGTCATAGCATTGGCTACAACCTCACTTACTATATTTTTAGCCGCTGATTTTAAATGTGGTTTGGCTATGCTGAAGCCTCTCTTCATAAACGGTAAAACCATCCTGAAGAGGTTACGGAATATACCTCCTATCCCCGAACCATACATTGTCGGCGCTCCATGATATCCTGGTAGTCCATTACCCACTTGATCCACATAGTATGAAACATAACGGTTAGGGTCGAGCTGATGGAGCTCCATAACCCTTTTATTTGTATTATGTTTATAAATATAATACAGCTATTATATATGTAGAGAGGTTTTGGTGGGTCTAAAGTGGAGTTTTACAATCGTTTTACCATAAGTAAATTCAATGTTTTCGTTCTGATCCGTTTTAAGCTCAACCAGAATGTTTTCAATATAGTTCTTGCTGACATGTACGTAGTGCGGCTTGTCATAATTGACAGTGACGATGTCCCCATCCTTGCCGTCTATATGAACTGTTCGCAGGAGGGGGACACAGCTGTCTCCGACCCTTTGATAGGTTATGATGTCGGTATAGACAAATATGTTGTAAAAGCCTGCATGTATATCCGCAGGGAATGGGAATAATTTATCGTTCACATACGTCCATTTATTGGGACCCATCCCCAACATGTAGGATAAATTACCGCTGGTCTTTATACCTCCGTTAGCAGGCCCTGAGATTTGTATCCTTTTATGGATTGGATTGTAGAATAGGAATATTTCCATCTTGTTCAGGGTTAGGTGTTCATTCAACTCTGAGACGATCCTGTCGACGGTTCTATAGAAACCTTTTTTAAGCTTAATAAGTTTCGCAGGTTCCGAGAACCTTTTGCAATAAAAATCACGGTCCTTAGCTTTGATATTATACCAACTATGGGGGTATGTAATCTCGCTGAGACCTACTTCCCAAGCCTCTGATAACTCTATAGGCTTTGGAAAATTGGTTGTATACTTCGAACTCTGATTATTCCGATATATCTGTGCCGACGCATTACTGGGGAGAGTCAGGTAGAAGCCGCTGTGTTCCATGATGCCCAACTGTGTACACGCGAATGATGCGCTAGTTATCATGACTAGGGGTTTAAATTAACCCCCGTTGCCTCCACCACATCCTGCTCCAATACCCAACTGTTGAACTTTTGAGGCCAGTTTTTCCAGCGGACCAGCAACCATTTTTTACCCTTTTCTCTCTTCTGATCTAGAATCTCCTCCACGTGAAAGACTTTGTCTTTACCCAACTGGACCTTCTGTAATTCCTTCTCATAAAAAGATCCCTCTATAAGATCCCCGTCATAATCTTTTAATTTGTAGACCGGCGGAATGCGTGGCAGACATTCGGTAACGGTAAACAACTCCGAGCTAAAGCCTTGTTCGTATTTTTTGTCGAAAACACCCCTCAACTTTGATATACGCACCAAGTCACCCACTAGGAATTTAAAAGTCATTTTTTTCTTACGGCGAAGTGGGAACAAACCATACATATTTTTAAAGACTTGAAAAGAGTTTTCCGAAGAGACCTCCGAGGGCTTCATACGTATAGTCTTATGGTAGCTGTGGTTGTAACCGTTTACTAAATCCTGAACTATGTCTGTATATCGGTTGGTGTTGTGAGCTGTAAAATAGCGCCACATCCGCTCTTTCAAAGTCCTATTAAAGCGTTCCACAACCGAAGCTTTCAAATCAGAGCCTGTAGCAAAATGTACTATATTATACTTATTCATTAGCTTCTGAAATGTTTTATTAAAAAATTCTTTTCCGCCATCCGTCTGCACTTTCTTGGGGGCGCCTCCTGCCTTCAAGATCGATTCAAAGGCCCTGGTCACCTCTGCCCCGCTCTTATTTTTTAACACCCTTACATAGGCTAATTTAGAGAAAATATCTATAACCGTTAGCATGTAGCGATTTCCATCATTTTTATCGGCAAGGGACTGCATGTCACATAGATCCGCCTGAAATTGGGATAATGGATGCGTAGAAAAAACTCTATTTCTTGGAAAATGTTTTCTTACAGGTTTATGTAGAGTGTAGGCATCTTGCTCTGATAACCATTCATTCACTTTAGCATCGCTTAACAGACTCCCTGTTTCTTCGACTATAGCTCTCTGTAAACGCTCTTTACCACCATAAGACCCGGGGTTAGAGGGATTATAATATATGTTTTTCAACAGCTGCTCAGCCATCCTTCTTGCCTCTCTGAGGTACAATAACTGTAATGAGCCACTTTCATATAACGACAACATTTCAGTTTGTGAATTTTTATTTTAAGAATGCAACAATTATTACGTATACAGACAATTCAGGATTTGTTGCAAGATACAAGTCCCCGTTTTCTCAACAATCACAGCATGCAACACCCTGTATATATTGTTTAGATTTACAGGTTTGTTTCGCTGAATTTTTAAAACACACACGTCTGATATATAAGTATATAAACAACAAATATGATACACATTCACATTAAAGGGTGGTTCAAACAAATAATGTAAAATCTTAGCCAAAGTTATTTCTAGTTCTTCAGAATCCTCAACAAGCCTTGATACCATATGTGACCATTGTAAACTCTCGCCCGTATGTCGGACATGTTTCATGATTTGCTCCATTTTTAACACACGCTCTACAATAACCCCTGTATTGTGGGTTGTGTAGAACTTTACATTGTTCACTTTATTTTCAATAATCTGATGCATAACATTTGTAAGGTCTCTCAAAAGAAAAAATGTATTTATTCGCTCAAACATCGTAGACACATAGTTACCCATAGCTCTAAATAAACAAAATGTCACTCGGTCTCTTGGGATTTATTGAGCCAGAAAAGCATCACATCAGCCATCACAGCTTCCCTGTATTTGTTGTCGTCCACCAGGGTGTGTCGGATTTCTTTGAGTTTCTCATGGATGAAGAGGGCCTCCTTCAGTTCATGTAGGAAGGCTTCGGTTACCCCGTAAACTCTAGGGATAGACGGCGCAATACCCATAGACTCCAGGGCGATGACCAGCGCTGGTATAAAACGGCAGGACCACAGTCTTTTCACCAGCTCCTCAAAATGATTGAAAAAGTAGTATCTAGGAGGGTCGTAGAGGCAAGGATGACGACGCTGGCTGGGATGATTGATCTCACAGCCGATGCATTTTTCTCGTATATATTCGCCAATCACCACGTTTAAAAGTGTAGCTACAGAGGCCTTGATTGTATCCACAAAAACAGTACTTGCCACCCCATCAAACACATCCTCAGGCTGGGTAAATGTCGGTGGTGTCACGGGTCTTGCCAGGGGTGCGTAGAGTGTAGGGCTTCGTGGCATAGAGTCTTTAGTGTCGGGCCCCCATGACGTAGTGGCTTCCTCGTAGATGGTCTGGAGATCCATGGTGTATGCTGAAATGAAGAACTGTCTGCTTTTTTTCTTTTTATTGTAGAACAAGGCCCTTGGGTATCTGGGGGGGCGGGGTTAAAGCATCCGCTTACTTAGTTTTCTTCTGACGCTGTATCTTCTTGAGGCTCTTTTGCATCGTAATCTTTACGATTCGTATATATTATGCACTTCTTTAAATGAACAAGGCTCTGACGCTGTTGGCTCTGTACAAAGAGAGCATCCAACGGTTGCAACATTTTCAATTCCAGTACATCCCAACTGTTAAAAGGAATAAGCAGACGCAGTCGGGTATCCCCAGTCAGGCCACCACCCCTAAGTTTGTGGTTTCGGATTGCCTCGGTGCCGATATAGAACTCCACGCTGCCGCACGGTCGGCCATTCTTTCTTTGTATTTTCACCCTGTGAAATATTTGTCCTGAGGAGTCCGGGGTACCTTCCCAACGGGTCTCGTGGCCCGTGAACACACTATACCCCTTGGTGATAAGGCTCAGTTCAGGACACACAACCTTGCGAAAAACCGACCAGTCTTCAACACCATATTCCAAGCCTACAGTCTGGTCTGTATATTCTTCTCCTTCATCTACCGTATAGAGGGTCACTCTACAGGCCAGGTAATCAAACCGATACCCCCACTGCTGGCCATTAGACATCAGCACTTGATCTGTCAGAGCATGTGCTGGCGGTATTTGGGTTCTATACACATTTAAAAAACGTTTTTTTGGCGCATCATATATTGCGGGTTGATACTTTGCCCTTTCTCTATGGGCAACCCGAAGGCCTGTTTCAGTTGTTACAGTCATCACTGCTTTGGTACCGATCCCAAATTCCATGGTTATTCTTAAGATCTTGTGCACTCTTAAACAGGTATTGTTCAGCGGCTTTATAAGGGGCCTTAACCAACCCAAACCGTGAGAAACAGTAACAGGTTGACCTGACACATGGTCACTTACTCAACCCAGGGCATGCACCCTTCTACATGACATAGGGTCATAAATCATTACATAGGGTCATAAATCAGGCTTGGGTCATCAATCATTAACGGCCTGTCAAAGGGACCCTTACTCACCCCATAGCCCCCACCTAACCAGGCTTGTCTATCAGGCTTGGGTCATCAATCATTAACGGCCTGTCAAAGGGACCCTTACTCACCCCATAGCCCCCACCTAACCAGGCTTGCCTGACCAGAAGACATGCACACGTCATCACTACATAGGGTTCCCATAGAGTTCACATAGGGTCATCAATCAAAATTTTGACCCGTGACATCTACTCTATTCTCTCTCTACTCTCCATGTTGATTGGTTCCCCTGTCGTACACTCCATGATGAGATTGGTTCCCTTGTTTTACTCTCCATGTTGATTGGTTCCCCTGTTTTACTCTCCATGTTGATTGGTTCCCCTGTTTTACTCTCCATGTTGATTGGTTCCCCTGGTTTACTCTCCATGTTGATTGGTTCCCCTGTTTTACTCTCCATGTTGATTGGTTCCCCTGTTTTACTCTCCATGTTGATTGGTTCCCCTGTTTTACTCTCCATGATGATTGGTTCCCCTGTTTTACTCTCCATGATGATTGGTTCCCCTGTTTTACTCTCCGTCATGTTTGTCTGTTGCTTGTTTTCATAATATTTGTTGATACATTTCTGTAGTCTTATGATCTGTTTTGTGTTATTATCCAGATTGAAGGTTATTACCCACCAGTTTGTGTAGTTCTAATAGTTAGTCTAACTTACCGTTACTGAATATTACCTTTTATCATGAGGTGATCTACACTGCTGTGTTCAGTCCGCCATCTTGGAGGTTCTTGCAGGAGGCGACTTCTTGGTACGCAGATTCAAAACATTTCTTAAACGGAAGCAAACGGAACGAAACTGGGAGGGACCTACCTGAATCTGTTCAACAGACACTCCCTGTTTTAGTTGCAAAATTGAACGTTTTGCAACTGTTTGGACTAATGATTTCACCCTAGATGCAGGAAAGAGTGAGCAAGGCAGTATTGAACGGCTCACTGTCTGATTACTCCAGTTTGTCTCTCGACCTGTTGTAACAACCTCATGGTGAGTATAGAGAACATTTTAGTAGCCTAAACGTATCAATGTGACATTAAGCTGGGTGAATGGAATATGAATGACAGTCATCCTATGCTGTAATAGAAATAAGGCCAAATGATTGTCCTTCCTAATCTTAAAAGGCACCGACCTCCACTGGTGTGTGTGTGTGTGTGTGTCTGTGTGTGTGTCTTTCTCCCAGCATGCCTCTCTCTGTGGAGATCTAAACTGGTGCGACAGTCAAATGGGCCCCCTTAGAAGAGCCCTCGACAACCTCACTAAAGGCACCTTCTTCAAGTAAACAGCATACGGAAAAAATACTCACAAACGCATGGGACAAACACACAACCCTATAGGACATGTACAACGTGGACTTGTAAAGGCCCTGTGGAGCACTGACCTCCAATATGTACAATTCAAATGGAAAAACGTTAGTTTTCAAAGCTAGGCCTGGCGGAGAATGTTGTGTGTGGGGATCAATAAAAGGCCTTGGAAATGGAATAAAATACTTAACGATCCACACTCCACACGAGGAGCAACATCTATGAGCATAATATATCAAATCTAAGCACACTGTAGGAGAGATACAGCATTTGATTGATTACGGTGCACTTAAAAAAAAAGCCTATTGAATTCATACGCAGAGGAAATACCAAACAGGAGAGCAGCAGTCATATCCATGCAGATGAGACTGGAGCAGTCATCTTATCTCCATGCAGAAAAAGACTGCTTGTCAGGAGAACTGTTTTGAGCAATGAGTGGAAAGTTATTAATTAGAAGACAATGTAATGAGAGAGAGAGAGAGAGAGAATAACAGAACAAAAAAAAGGATGTATCTCACCTGCTCAAAGAATTCATCCATGAAGCCTTTGTCCATGCCCACGGCCACCTCCTCTTCCTCCTCAGTCTCCTTCCCCTGGTGACACACACACTCACGGTCATTGGTACATATTAACAAATAGCATCCATCTCATAGACAGAATATCCAGAATGATAAACTGTGGGCCCATACTAGTGATATCACCAGTTTAGTGATATAACCAGTATATCACCAGTCTGCTCGTATTATCAGACTATACTGGTGATAACACTAGCAGACTATACTGGTGATAACAATAGCAGACTGGTGATAACACTAGCAGCCTATAGTGGTGATAACACTAGCAGCCAGGTGATAACACTAGCAGCCTATACTGGTGATAACACTAGCAGCCAGGTGATAACACTAGCAGCCTATACTGGTGATAACACTAGCAGACTATACTGGTGATAACACTAGCAGCCTGGTGATAACACTAGCAGACTATACTGGTGATAACACTAGCAGACTATACTGGTGATAATACTAGCAGCCTGGTGATAACACTAGCAGCCTATACTGGTGATAACACTAGCAGACTGGTGATAACACTAGCAGACTATACTGGTGATAACAATAGCAGCCTGGTGATAACACTAGCAGCCTATACTGGTGATAACACTAGCAGCCAGGTGATAACACTAGCAGCCTATACTGGTGATAACACTAGCAGCCAGGTGATAACACTAGCAGCCTATACTGGTGATAACACTAGCAGACTATACTGGTGATAACACTAGCAGACTATACTGGTGATAACACTAGCAGACTGGTGATAACACTAGCAGCCTATAGTGGTGATAACACTAGCAGCCTATAGTGGTGATAATACTAGCAGCCTATACTGGTGATAACACTAGCAGACTATACTGGTGATAACACTAGCAGACTATACTGGTGATAACACTAGCAGACTATACTGGTGATAACTCTAGCAGCCTATACTGGTGATAACACTAGCAGCCTATACTGGTGATAACACTAGCAGCCTATACTGGTGATAACACTAGCAGCCTGGTGATAACACTAGCAGCCTGGTGATAACACTAGCAGCCTGGTGATAACACGAGCAGCCTGGTGATAATACTAGCAGCCTATACTGGTGATAACATTAGCAGCCTATACTGGTGATAATACCAGCAGCCTATACTGGTGATAATACTAGCAGCCTATACTGGTGATAACACTAGCAGCCTATACTGGTGATAACACTAGCAGCCTATACTGGTGATCACACTAGCAGACTATACTGGTGATAACACTAGCAGACTGGTGATAACACTAGCAGCCTATACTGGTATTAACACTAGCAGCCAGGTGATAACACTAGCAGCCTATAGTGGTGATAACACTAGCAGCCTATACTGGTGATAACACTAGCAGCCTATACTGGTGATAACACTAGCAGACTATACTGGTGATAACACTAGCAGACTATACTGGTGATAACACTCGCAGCCTATAGTGGTGATAACACTAGCAGCCTATAGTGGTGATAACACTAGCAGCCTATAGTGGTGATAACACTAGCAGCCTGTACTGGTGATAACACTAGCAGCCTGATGATAACACTAGCAGACTATACTGGTGATAACACTAGCAGCCTGGTGATAACACTTGCAGACTATACTGGTGATAACACTAGCAGCCTGGTGGTAACACTAGCAGCCTATACTGGTGATAACACTAGCAGACTATACTGGTGATAACACTAGCAGCCTGATGATAACACTAGCAGACTATACTGGTGATAACACTAGCAGCCTGGTGATAATACTAGCAGCTTATACTGGTGATAACACTAGCAGCCTGGTGATAACACTAGCAGACTATACTGGTGATAACACTAGCAGCCTGGTGATAACACTTGCAGACTATACTGGTGATAACACTAGCAGCCTGGTGGTAACACTAGCAGCCTATACTGGTGATAACACTAGCAGCCTGATGATAACACTAGCAGCCTATACTGGTGATAACACTAGCAGACTATACTGGTGATAACACTCGCAGCCTATAGTGGTGATAACACTAGCAGCCTATAGTGGTGATAACACTAGCAGCCTATAGTGGTGATAACACTAGCAGCCTGTACTGGTGATAACACTAGCAGCCTGATGATAACACTAGCAGACTATACTGGTGATAACACTAGCAGCCTGGTGATAACACTTGCAGACTATACTGGTGATAACACTAGCAGCCTGGTGGTAACACTAGCAGCCTATACTGGTGATAACACTAGCAGACTATACTGGTGATAACACTAGCAGCCTGATGATAACACTAGCAGACTATACTGGTGATAACACTAGCAGCCTGGTGATAATACTAGCAGCCTGGTGATAACACTAGCAGACTATACTGGTGATAACACTAGCAGCCTGGTGATAACACTTGCAGACTATACTGGTGATAACACTAGCAGCCTGGTGGTAACACTAGCAGCCTATACTGGTGATAACACTAGCAGCCTGATGATAACACTAGCAGCCTATACTGGTGATAACACTAGCAGCCTGATGATAACACTAGCAGACTATACTGGTGATAATACTAGCAGCCTGGTGATAATACTAGCAGCTTATACTGGTGACAACACTAGCAGCCTGGTGATAACACTAGCAGACTATACTGGTGATAACACTAGCAGCCTGGTGATAACACGAGCAGCCTGGTGATAACACGAGCAGCCTGGTGATAATACTAGCAGCCTATACTGGTGATAACACTAGCAGACTATACTGGTGATAACACTAGCAGCCTGGTGATAACACTAGCAGCCTGGTGGTAACACTAGCAGCCTGGTGGTAACACTAGCAGCCTGGTGGTAACACTAGCAGCCTGGTGATAATACTAGCAGCCTATACTGGTGATAACACTAGCATACTATACTGGTGATAACACTAGCATACTATACTGGTGATAACACTAGCAGACTATACTGGTGATAACACTAGCAGACTATACTGGTGATAACACTAGCAGACTATACTGGTGATAGTACTAGCAGCCTGGTGATAATACTAGCAGACTATACTGGTGATAACACTAGCAGCCTGGTGATAACAGTAGCAGCCTGGTGATAACACTAGCAGCCTGGTGGTAACACTAGCAGCCTATACTGGTGATAACACTAGCAGCCTATACTGGTGATAACACTAGCAGCCTATACTGGTGATAACACTAGCAGACTATACTGGTGATAACACTAGCAGACTATACTGGTGATAACACTAGCAGCCTATACTGGTGATAACACTAGCAGCCAGGTGATTGCACTAGCAGCCTATAGTGGTAATAACACTAGCAGCCTATATTGGTGATAACACTAGCAGACTATACTGGTGATAACACTAGCAGACTGGTGATAATACTAGCAGCCTATACTGGTGATAACACTAGCAGACTATACTGGTGATAACACTAGCAGCCTATAGTGGTGATAACACTAGCAGCCTATAGTGGTGATAACACTAGCAGACTGGTGATAACACTAGCAGCCTATAGTGGTGATAACACTAGCAGCCTATAGTGGTGATAACACTAGCAGCCTATAGTGGTGATAACACTAGCAGCCTATACTGGTGATAACACTAGCAGCCTATACTGGTGATAACACTAGCAGCCTATACTGGTGATAACACTAGCAGCCTATACTGGTGATAACACTAGCAGCCTGATGATGACACTAGCAGACTATACTGGTGATAATACTAGCAGCCTGGTGATAATACTAGCAGCTTATACTGGTGATATCACTAGCAGCCTATACTGGTGATAACACTAGCAGCCTGGTGATAACACTAGCAGCCTGGTGATAACACTAGCGGCCTGGTGATAACACTAGCGGCCTGGTGATAACACTAGCAGCCTGGTGGTAACACTAGCAGCCTGGTGGTAACACTAGCAGCCTGGTGATAATACTAGCAGCCTGGTGATAATACTAGCAGCCTATACTGGTGATAACACTAGCAGACTATACTGGTGATAACACTAGCAGCCTATACTGGTGATAACACTAGCAGACTGGTGATAACACTAGCAGCCTATACTGGTGATAACACTAGCAGCCTGGTGATAACACTAGCAGCCTGGTGATAACACTAGCAGCCTGGTGATAACACGAGCAGCCTGGTGATAATACTAGGAGCCTATACTGGTGATAATACTAGCAGCCTATACTGGTGATAATACTAGCAGCCTATACTGGTGATAACACTAGCCGACTGGTGATACCACTAGCAGCCTATACTGGTGATCACACTAGCAGACTATACTGTTATTAACACTAGCAGCCAGGTGATAACACTAGCAGCCTATAGTGGTGATAACACTAGCAGCCTATAGTGGTGATAACACTCGCAGCCTATAGTGGTGATAACACTCGCAGCCTATAGTGGTGATAACACTAGCAGCCTATAGTGGTGATAACACTAGCAGCCTATAGTGGTGATAACACTAGCAGACTGGTGATAACACTAGCAGACTGGTGATAACACTAGCAGCCTATAGTGGTGATAACACTAGCAGCCTATAGTGGTGATAACACTAGCAGCCTATAGTGGTGATAACACTAGCAGCCTATAGTGGTGATAACACTAACAGCCTATACTGTTGATAACACTAACAGCCTATACTGTTGATAACACTAGCAGCCTATACTGGTGATAACACTAGCAGCCTGTTGATAACACTAGCAGACTATACTGGTGATAATACTAGCAGCTTATACTGGTGATAACACTAGCAGACTATACTGGTGATAACACTAGCAGACTATACTGGTGATAACACTAGCAGCCTGATGATAACACTTGCAGACTATACTGGTGATAACACTAGCAGCCTGGTGGTAACACTAGCAGCCTATACTGGTGATAACACTAGCAGACTATACTGGTGATAACACTAGCAGACTATACTGGTGATAACACTAGCAGACTATACTGGTGATAACACTAGCAGCCTGGTGATAATACTAGCAGCTTATACTGGTGATAACACTAGCAGCCTGGTGATAACACTAGCAGCCTGGTTTTTAACATGACCACGAGGTTGTTTCTCTCCAGTTCAAGGTTAATTATTAGGTACAAGCCTTAGTACCTTGATCAGACATATAGCTAGTGCTGAGCAAAGTGTTAACTAGCCTGACATGCTGAGAGAGAGCGACTATACTAACATTGCGTTCTGTAAGTATTCAGACCCCTTGACTTTTTCAACATTGTTACATTACAGACTTATTCTAAAATAGATTTTTTTTAAAGAATAATCCTCAGCAATCTACACACAATACCCCATAATGACAAAGCAAAAACAGGTTGAGAAATTATCATTACAAATATAAACAGAATTACCTTATTTACATAAGTATTCAGACCATTTGCAATGAGACTCAAACAAACTCTCACAAAGCTCCAGAGTTCCTCTGTGGAGATGGGAGAACCTTCCAGAAGAACATCTATCTCTGCAACACTCCACCAATCAGGCCTTTATGGTAGAGTGGCCAGACAGAAGCCACTCCTCAATAAAAGGCACTCCTCAGTAAAAGGCACATGACAGCCCACTTGGAGTTTGCCAAAAGGCACCTAAAGGATGAAACCAAGATTGAACACTTTGGCCTGAATGCCAAGCGTCACGTCTGGAGGAAACCTGGTACCATCCCTACGGTGAAGCATGGTGGTGGCAGCATCATGCTGTGCGGATGTTTTTCAGCGGCAGGGACTGAGAGACTAGTCAGGATCGAGGGAAAGATGAATGGAGCAAAGTACAGACAGATCCTTGATGAAAACCTGCTCCAGAGTGCTCAGGACCTCAGACTGGGGTGAATGTTCACACTCCAACAGGACAGCGACCTGAAGTACACAGCCAAGTCTCTAAATGTCCTTGAGTGGCCCAGCGAGAGCCTGGACTTGAACCTGATCGAACATCTCTGGAGAGACCTGAAAATAGCTGTGTGGCAACACTCCCCATCCAACCTGAGAGTATCTGCAGAGAAGAATGGGATAAACTCCCCCAAATACAGGTGTGCCAAGCTTGTAGTGTCATACCCAAGAAGAATCGAGGCTGTAATCGCTGCCAAAGGTGCTTCAACAAAGTACTGAGTAAAGGGTCTGAAAACTTATGTAAATATGACATTTCAGTGTTTTTATTTGATTAATTAGCAAAAAAATTCTACAGACCAGTTTTTGCTTTGTCATTATGGGTTATTGTGATGTCATTATGGGGTATTGTGATGTCATTATGGGGTATTATGATGTCATTATGGGGTATTATGATGTCATTATGGGGTATTGTGTGCAGATTGATTTAATCCATTTTAGAATAAAGGCTGTAACGTAACAAGATGTGGGAAAAGTCAAGGGGTCTGAATACTCTCCGAATGCACTGTACATATGTCTGAAGGAGAGAGAGAGAGAGCGAGAAAGAGAGCGAGCGAGCGATTTTACAAATGTCTTGTTGAGAGGACAGACTGCCGACTGTCAGAGCCCCGACCAGGGCAGACTCAGAGAGGAGAAACGTTCACTACACTGTTCTTCATAAAATCATTTTTTGAGTACATAGAAAACCTCAGAGAGCATGGAGGACTGAATATTAACACCAACATGTTGCTCCTAAGCACATTATTGGGTTGGTTTGGTGTTACTCACTCATCTCAGCCCTGCTGACTGCAATGTGTTTACCACAGGCAGCCTGGCCAATTGAGGCCTATGCAAGCCTGGGGCCCCAATAGACCATGAACCCCATCGCTGCACTCCTTCTCTGGGGTTCCACATGCAGTAGCAACCAGGCCCACTGTTTCTCGCTCTCCACAGGCTGCACAGGTCCAGACCACAGAGACACTGGACAACAAAAACAACCATCAGCCAGTGTGAGGCTCACTGCCCACGCAAAGCCTGGGGCCCCAGTAGACCATGACCCCATCGGTGCACTCCTCTTTTAGAGCAACCGCTCTGGTCAAACACCTAGGCCCAAAGGAGATCACGTTGTTTATTATGTCCCTCAGCAGGTCCAGGCGCCAGATAGAGAGCCATACAAACTGAGGAAAAAACAGAGAGAGATCTAGAGCATGAAAAGGAATAAATCAAGCAGATGAAACATTGAATCACTCTGTTTTTATCCGGCCATTATGTGGGGGGAGAGTCAGAGAGGATATCAGTGCTATGAAGAGTCAGAGAGGATATCAGTGCTATGAAGAGTCAGAGAGGATATCAGTGCTATGAAGAGTCAGAGAGGATATCAGTGCTATGAAGAGTCAGAGAGGATATCAGTGCTATGAAGAGTCAGAGAGGATATCAGTGCTATGAAGAGTCAGAGAGGATATCAGTGCTATGAAGAGTCAGAGAGGATATCAGTGCTATGAAGAGTCAGAGAAAATATCAGTGCTATGAAGAGTCAGAGAGGATATCAGTGCTATGAAGAGTCAGAGAGGATATCAGTGCTATGAAGAGTCAGAGAGGATATCAGTGCTATGAAGAGTCAGAGAGGATATCAGTGCTATGAAGAGTCAGAGAGGATATCAGTGCTATGAAGAGTCAGAGAAAATATCAGTGCTATGAAGAGTCAGAGAGGATATCAGTGCTATGAAGAGTCAGAGAGGATATCAGTGCTATGAAGAGTCAGAGAAAATATCAGTGCTATGAAGAGTCAGAGGATATCAGTGCTATGAAGAGTCAGAGAGGATATCAGTGCTATGAAGAGTCAGAGAAAATATCAGTGCTATGAAGAGTCAGAGAGGATATCAGTGCTATGAAGAGTCAGAGAGGATATCAGTGCTATGAAGAGTCAGAGAGGATATCAGTGCTATGAAGAGTCAGAGAAAATATCAGTGCTATGAAGAGTCAGAGAGGATATCAGTGCTATGAAGAGTCAGAGAGGATATCAGTGCTATGAAGAGTCAGAGAGGATATCAGTGCTATGAAGAGTCAGAGAGGATATCAGTGCTATGAAGAGTCAGAGAAAATATCAGTGCTATGAAGAGTCAGAGAGGATATCAGTGCTATGAAGAGTCAGAGAGGATATCAGTGCTATGAAGAGTCAGAGAAAATATCAGTGCTATGAAGAGTCAGAGAGGATATCAGTGCTATGAAGAGTCAGAGGATATCAGTGCTATGAAGAGTCAGAGAGGATATCAGTGCTATGAAGAGTCAGAGAGGATATCAGTGCTATGAAGATTCAGAGAGGATATCAGTGCTATGAAGAGTCAGAGAGGATATCAGTGCTATGAAGAGTCAGAGAGGATATCAGTGCTATGAAGAGTCAGAGAGGATATCAGTGCTATGTATGGCAGAAAGATACAAATATGCTTTAATTAGGAAAACTGAGGTTATCAAAAGTAGGATAAAATAGTCTCTCTATCATCTTTTTTATTATTCAGTAGAACACATCAAAGAGTCTATGTGAGAGAGAGAGAGAACGATTCGGATGAAACAAAAATAACCTTATCTGCCTTTCAATATTAACAGACTCCTTGCTGTGCAAGAACAATGGTTTAATTGGATAGAGGCCTTTCAGAAACCCCAGAACAAGACAATTAAAGAGTTGAGAAATAGAGATATACTTGTTACAGTAGAAGCGTGGGAGAGCAGACCAACTGCTGAGAGTTGTTTGCCAGTGAAGGTCTCTGATAGCACAGCTCCACACACTTAGAAAAAAGGGTTCCAAAAGGGTTCTTCAAGTGTCCCTATAGGAGAACCCTTTTTGGTTCCACGTAGAACCCTCTGTGGTCTACCAAGGAACCAAAAAAGGGCTCGTCAAAGGGTTCTCCATGGAGACATAAGAACCCTTTTAAGTTTTAGACAACAAAAATAAATGATTTTTTCTAAGAGTAAAGATGAGACGTCCTAATCTCAGTCAACTGTGAGTCTGGCCACAGAGGGCCAGTCAGATGCAACTAACACGTTTGTTAGAGAAGCATCAAAATGCCAAACTAACCACCTACAAAGTTGTCATTCCCCCCCAAAAATTACGCTATGAAATTAAATTGGCTGTGGTTCTACAGCGTCGACCCCTCTGCTGCCATCTACCTTTTTCTCCAGATAGAACTACACCAGTTGGTATCCTCCCTGTGAAGGTCTAACAGGAACTAAACCAGTTGGTATGCTCCCTGTGAAGGTCTAACAGGAACTAAACCAGTTGGTATCCTCCCTGTGAAGGTCTAACAGGAACTAAACCAGTTGGTGAAAATCTAACAGGAACTAAACCAGTTGGTGAAGATCTAACAGGAACTAAACCAGTTGGTATACTCCCTGTGAAGGTCTAACAGGAACTAAACCAGTTGGTATCCTCCCTGTGAAGGTCTAACAGGAACTAAACCAGTTGGTATCCTCCCTGTGAAGGTCTAACAGGAACTAAACCAGTTGGTGAAGATCTAACAGGAACTAAACCAGTTGGTGAAGATCTAACAGGAACTAAACCAGTTGGTATCCTCCCTGTGAAGGTCTAACAGGAACTAAACCAGTTGGTATCCTCCCTGTGAAGGTCTAACAGGAACTAAACCAGTTGGTGAAGGTCTAACAGGAACTAAACCAGTTGGTATCCTCCCTGTGAAGGTCTAACAGGAACTAAACCAGTTGGTGAAGATCTAACAGGAACTAAACCAGTTGGTGAAGATCTAACAGGAACTAAACCAGTTGGTATCCTCCCTGTGAAGGTCTAACAGGAACTAAACCAGTTGGTATCCTCCCTGTGAAGGTCTAACAGGAACTAAACCAGTTGGTGAAGGTCTAACAGGAACTAAACCAGTTGGTATCCTCCCTGTGAAGGTCTAACAGGAACTAAACCAGTTGGTGAAGATCTAACAGGAACTAAACCAGTTGGTGAAGATCTAACAGGAACTAAACCAGTTGGTATCCTCCCTGTGAAGGTCTAACAGGAACTAAACCAGTTGGTATCCTCCCTGTGAAGGTCTAACAGGAACTAAACCAGTTGGTTTGCTCCCTGTGAAGGTCTAACAGGAACTAAACCAGTTGGTATCAAATCAAATCAAATCAAATTTATTTATATAGCCCTTCGTACATCAGCTGATATCTCAAAGTGCTGTACAGAAACCCAGCCTAAAACCCCAAACAGCAAGCAATGCAGGTGGAGAAGCACAGTGGCTAGGAAAAACTCCCTAGAAAGGCCAATACCTAGGAAGAAACCTAGAGAGGAACCAGGCTATGTGGGGTGGCCAGTCCTCTTCTGGCTGTGCCGGGTGGAGATTATAACAGAACATGGTCAAGATGTTCAATGTTCATAAATGACCAGCATGGTCGAATAATAATAAGGCAGAACAGTTGAAACTAGAGCAGCAGCACAGTCAGGTGGAAGTTGAAACTGGAGCAGCAGCATGGCCAGGTAGACTGGGGACAGCAAGGAGTCATCATGTCAGGTAGTCCTGGGGCATGGTCCTAGGGCTCAGGTCAGTTGAAACTGGAACAGCAGCATGGCCAGGTGGACTGGGGACAGCAAGGAGTCATCATGTCAGGTAGTCCTGGGGCATGGTCCTAGGGCTCAGGTCCTCCGAGAGAGAGAAAGAAAGAGAGAAGGAGAGAATTAGAGAACGCACACTTAGATTCACACAGGACACCGAATAGGACAGGAGAAGTACTCCAGATATAACAAACTGACCCCAGCCCCCCGACACATAAACTACTGCAGCATAAATACTGGAGGCTGAGACAGGAGGGGTCAGGAGACACTGTGGCCCCATCCGAGGACACCCCCGGACAGGGCCAAACAGGAAGGATATCCTCCCTGTGAAGGTCTAACAGGAACTAAACCAGTTGGTATACTCCCTGTGAAGGTCTAACAGGAACTAAACCAGTTGGTATACTCCCTGTGAAGATCTGAAGATCTAACAGGAACTAAACCAGCAGCCTCCACAGTTCAATAGCACCCAAAGCGGTCATTGGCCGTGTTCAAGAGCATCAAAACTGCTATTTAATCATGGGTATATTGTGATTGACTGGCTGATCTACAAATAAGAAATGAATAGTTATTTATGATGCTAGGTGATTTGTTCGTCAGTTGACAGTTGCCTGCACTGTCTGCTGCAATGTTGGACAAGATCATTAACTGACCAACTGACCAACTAACTGACTGAGCTAGTAACCGTTTGACTGACTGACTGAGACAAACTAACTGACTGAGCTAGTAACAGTGTGACTGACTGACTGACTGAGCTAGTAACACTGTGACTGACTGACTGACTGAGCTAGTAACAGTGTGACTGACTGACTGACTGAGCTAGTAACAGTGTGACTGACTGACTGAGCTAGTAACACTGTGACTGACTGACTGACTGAGCTAGTAACAGTGTGAATAACTGACTGACTGAGCTAGTAACACTGTGACTGACTGACTGAGCTAGTAACAGTGTGACTGACTGACTGACTGACTGAGCTAGTAACAGTGTGACTGACTGACTGACTGAGCTAGTAACAGTGTGACTGACTGACTGACTGACTGAGCTAGTAACAGTGTGACTGACTGATTGAGCTAGTAACAGTGTGACTGACTGACTGAGCTAGTAACAGTGTGACTGACTGACTGAGCTAGTAAGTGTGACTGACTGACTGAGCTAGTAACAGTGTGACTGACTGACTGACTGAGCTAGTAACAGTGTGACTGACTGACTGAGCTAGTAACAGTGTGACTGACTGACTGACTGAGCTAGTAACAGTGTGACTGACTGACTGACTGAGCTAGTAACAGTGTGACTGACTGACTGAGCTAGTACCAGTGTGACTGACTGACTGAGCTAGTAATAGTTTGACTGACTGATTGAGCTAGTAACAGTGTGACTGACTGATTGAGCTAGTAACAGTGTGACTGACTGACTGACTGACTGACTGAGCTAGTAACAGTGTGACTGACTGACTGACTGAGCTAGTAACAGTGTGACTGACTGACTGACTGACTGACTGAGCTAGTAACAGTGTGACTGACTGATTGAGCTAGTAAGTGTGACTGACTGACTGAGCTAATAACAGTGTGACTGACTGACTGAGCTAGTAACAGTGTGACTGACTGACTGACTGAGCTAGTAACAGTGTGACTGACTGACTGAGCTAGTAACACTGTGACTGACTGACTGACTGAGCTAGTAACAGTGTGAATAACTGACTGACTGAGCTAGTAACACTGTGACTGACTGACTGAGCTAGTAACAGTGTGACTGACTGACTGACTGACTGAGCTAGTAACAGTGTGACTGACTGACTGACTGAGCTAGTAACAGTGTGACTGACTGACTGACTGACTGAGCTAGTAACAGTGTGACTGACTGATTGAGCTAGTAACAGTGTGACTGACTGACTGAGCTAGTAACAGTGTGACTGACTGACTGAGCTAGTAAGTGTGACTGACTGAGCTAGTAACAGTGTGACTGACTGACTGAGCTAGTAACAGTGTGACTGACTGACTGACTGAGCTAGTAACAGTGTGACTGACTGACTGAGCTAGTAACAGTGTGACTGACTGACTGACTGAGCTAGTAACAGTGTGACTGACTGACTGACTGAGCTAGTAACAGTGTGACTGACTGACTGAGCTAGTACCAGTGTGACTGACTGACTGAGCTAGTAATAGTGTGACTGACTGATTGAGCTAGTAACAGTGTGACTGACTGATTGAGCTAGTAACAGTGTGACTGACTGACTGACTGACTGAGCTAGTAACAGTGTGACTGACTGACTGACTGAGCTAGTAACAGTGTGACTGACTGACTGACTGACTGAGCTAGTAACAGTGTGACTGACTGATTGAGCTAGTAACAGTGTGACTGACTGACTGAGCTAATAACAGTGTGACTGACTGACTGAGCTAGTAACAGTGTGACTGACTGACTGAGCTAGTAAGTGTGACTGACTGACTGAGCTAGTAACAGTGTGACTGACTGACTGACTGACTGAGCTAGTAACAGTGTGACTGACTGACTGCCTGAGCTAGTAACAGTGTGACTGACTGACTGAGCTAGTAACAGTGTGACTGACTGACTGAGCTAGTAACAGTGTGACTGACTGACTGAGCTAGTACCAGTGTGACTGACTGACTGAGCTAGTAATAGTGTGACTGACTGACTGAGCTAGTAACAGTGTGACTGACTGACTGAGCTAGTAACAGTGTGACTGACTGACTGAGCTAGTAACAGTGTGACTGACTGACTGAGCTAGTAACAGTGTGACTGACTGACTGAGCTAGTAACAGTGTGACTGACTAACTAACTGACTGACTGACTGACTGAGCTAGTAACAGTGTGACTGACTAACTAACTGACTAACTGACTGACTGAGCTAGTAACAGTGTGACTGACTGACTGACTGACTAACTGACTGAGCTAGTAACAGTGTGACTGACTAACTAACTGACTAACTGACTGACTGAGCTAGTAACAGTGTGACTGACTAACTAACTGACTGACTGAGCTAGTAACCGTGCGACTGACTAACTAACTGACTGAGCTAGTAACAGTTTGACTGACTAACTGACTGACTGAGCTAGTAACAGTTTGACTCACTAACTAACTGACTGATTGACTGACTGACTGAGCTAGTAACAGTGTGACTGACTAACTAACTGACTGACTGACTGACTGAGCTAGTAACAGTGTGACTGACTGACTGACTGACTGACTGACTGACTGACTGACTGAGCTAGTAACAGTGTGACTGACTGACTGAGCTAATAACAGTGTGACTGACTGACTGAGCTAGTAACAGTGTGACTGACTGACTGAGCTAGTAACAGTGTGACTGACTGACTGAGCTAGTAACAGTGTGACTGACTGACTGAGCTAGTAACAGTGTGACTGACTGACTGAGCTAGTAACAGTGTGACTGACTGACTGAGCTAGTAACAGTGTGACTGACTGACTGAGCTAGTAACAGTGTGACTGACTGACTGAGCTAGTAACAGTGTGACTGACTGACTGAGCTAGTAACAGTGTGACTGACTGACTGAGCTAGTAACAGTGTGACTGACTAACTGACTGACTGACTGACTGACTGAGCTAGTAACAGTGTGACTGACTAACTAACTGACTAACTGACTGACTGAGCTAGTAACAGTGTGACTGACTGACTGACTGACTAACTGACTGAGCTAGTAACAGTGTGACTGACTAACTAACTGACTAACTGACTGACTGAGCTAGTAACAGTGTGACTGACTAACTAACTGACTAACTAACTGACTAACTGACTGACTGAGCTAGTAACAGTGTGACTGACTAACTAACTGACTGACTGAGCTAGTAACCGTGTGACTGACTGACTGACTGACTGACTAACTAACTGACTGACTGAGCTAGTAACAGTGCGACTGACTAACTAACTGACTGAGCTAATAACAGTGCGACTGACTAACTAACTGACTGAGCTAGTAACAGTTTGACTGACTAACTGACTGACTGACTGAGCTAGTAACAGTTTGACTGACTAACTAACTGACTGACTGACTGAGCTAGTAACCGTGTGACTGACTGACTGACTGACTGACTAACTGACTGACTGACTGAGCTAGTAACAGTGTGACTGACTAACTAACTGACTGACTGACTGACTGAGCTAGTAACAGTTTGACTGACTAACTAACTGACTGACTGACTGAGCTAGTAACAGTGTGACTGACTGAGGAAGTGTAGAGGAAGAAACAGGCCTATTGAGCTAGCAGAGCTCCCAGTCAGAGAGAGATCAGTGGGAGGTGGTGAGGTGATGGCAGGACAGATGGAGGGTTGACTGGGTGCATCTGACAACAGACAGGACCTAGACTGACACCTTGTCTTACAGACTTAATCACCTCACAACCTAGAGATACCATAGGAACATTCCAGAAGCATTTCTGAGACCCACTGATTCCAATATCATACTGGTATCAATGTCTGAAATCTCTCCCACCATTTCACAGCATGCAGACTGCTTTAGTGGAGAGGTGATGCAATCAGTGTGTAAAGCCCTGGGAAATCAACAGGACTTATTTATTCTCAACAAGCTATAACGCTCCACCACATTACATTTAGATGCTGTAGAAATGCTGTATGAGGTCTGCCAAGTAACTACATCGATATTTTGGAAGCTACACACAGACCAACGTACACTTTTTGAACCTACAGACCTCTTAGTGGAGGTTACGGACTGAGCCGTGTGTCAGCGGTCAACCACAGGGTGCATGTGATGGGTCTAGTGCAGTAATGCCTAGGAAGAGGTCAGTTAAAAGATGATTGTGCATGGTGCAGTGGTTCTCAAACCTTGTTTTTGTTTACCGTACCACCGAGTACATCTTGCTCTGCCCGGAGTACCCCTGTTGTACCACGTCGTGCGCATTTGACCAGTAACCCTACAGTCTCATGAGTCTGTGAATAGGCCAAGTAGCCCTGTTTGAAGACCACTCGTTTATTGTATTCAGGCGATCGGATACGTACGAAGCAAAGTGCAGCCTCTTCTCCATTGGTAGCTAGATATGGTTCAGCGTGGGAGAAGAATCCACACTGTGAATGGTAGAGGGAGGCAAGTCACCAAGACGACCAGGCTTCACTAGCTACCAATGGAAGTGTCTGTGTGCTCCTACATCGTACTGTAGCTCGCTAGCTACCAATGGAAGTGTCTGTGTGCTCCTACATCGTACTGTAGCGCGCTAGCTACCAATGGAAGTGTCTGTGTGCTCCTACATCGTACTGTAGCTCGCTAGCTACCAATGGAAGTGTCTGTGTGCTCCTACATCGTACTGTAGCTCGCTAGCTACCAATGGAAGTGTCTGTGTGCTCCTACATCGTACTGTAGCTCGCTAGCTACCAATGGAAGTGTCTGTGTGCTCCTACATCGTACTGTAGCTCGCTAGCTAACTACTCTCACCTCTTCTTTTTGTTCCCTCATTAGCACAGCTTCACACAATCTCATTACTGGAGGTGGACCCAACAACATATAGTCAATTACCTGTGGCTGCCCCCCCCCCTCCTCCTCCTCTCCTTCTTGTCCTTCACCCTTCATTCCACTGTCTCAAACTCCCTCGCTCTTCCTCATCCATCCAATCTCATCTTCCTCATCCAATCTCTCACATGCCCTGCTCATAATAGTCCTACTGCTCCTCATCTCTCTCCTTCTCCTTCCTCCCTCCGTCTGTCTCGTTCCTCTTGGATTTCATGTACTAGGTAGCTCCAGAAGGTCTATAGCGTCAGCTGAGGGAAAATGTCAAAGCTTCTATTGAACAATAATGAGAGCGAGAGAGAGAGAGAGGTGCAAAAATGAAAAAACGTTTTTTTTTTTTAAATACCATAAAGATCAATGTATCAAAATAAACTACAAAATACTTGTATTTTGTAATGTATTTAATTCAAATGAATTAAAACACAGAAATTCTCAGAAACGTCTTACTTGCTGTGACTGTGATATGTTGTTGTTAATCTACCTTAGTTGAACGCACTGACTGTAAGTCCCTCTGGATAAGAGCGTCTGCTAAATTACCGTATGTGAGAAAATGAACATACCAAAATAAACTGCAAAGCACACTGGGTATTAATGATAGGCCTTGTTTTTTGGCGTCATGTCTAGATGGGATACAGCTCAATGAACCTAATTCTCCTAACCTGTTACGTTAATTCTCCTAAACTGCTGCATATATTCCCCTAAACCTGCTATGAAAAGTCAATTTTGACAAAAAGCTGTATCCCTTCTAGACAAGACCTTGTTTCGGGGCGGAGCTCACAGCATTTGCAACCCTCCATTTTTACATTTATATTTAGTTCATTTAGCAGACGCTTTTATCACACCCTAGTTACCATCAGACTTCTGATACCAACGCAGGGTGAAATGCAGCCACAAAATGATATAGAAAACTATTTTGTATTTTGAAAATACAGATTACAGCTCTCAAAATAATCTTGTTTAAAAACCGGATTGGGAGCGTAGTCCAGCTCAGTGTAATACATATATCAAATACATGTAACAGAAATACTGCCCATCTCTGGGGAGAGAGCGGGAGAGAGAGACAGCACCCACCATCTCTGAGGAGAGAGAAGGAGAGAGAGACAGCACCCACCATCTCTGGGGAGAGAGCGGGAGAGAGAGACAGCACCCACCATCTCTGGGGAGAGAGCGGGAGAGAGAGACAGCACCCACCATCTCTGAGGAGAGAGCGGGAGAGAGAGACAGCACCCACCATCTCTGGGGAGAGAGCGGGAGAGAGAGACAGCACCCACCATCTCTGGGGAGAGAGCGGGAGAGAGAGACAGCACCCACCATCTCTGGGGAGAGAGCGGGAGAGAGAGACAGCACCCACCATCTCTGAGGAGAGAGAAGGAGAGAGAGACAGCACCCACCATCTCTGAGGAGAGAGAAGGAGAGAGAGACAGCACCCACCATCTCTGGGGAGAGAGCGGGAGAGAGAGACAGCACCCACCATCTCGGTGGAAAGAGCGGGAGAGAGAGACAGCACCCACCATCTCGGTGGAGAGAGAAGGAGAGAGAGACAGCACCCACCATCAAAACTACCAGGACTACCTGACATGATGACTCCTTGCTGTCCCCAGTCCACCTGACTGTGCTGCTGCTCCAGTTTCAACTGTTCTGCCTTATTATTATTATTATTAGACCATGCTGGTCATTTATGAACATTTGAACATCTTCGCCATGTTCTGTTATAATCTCCACCCGGCACAGCCAGAAGAGGACTGGCCACCCCACATAGCCTGGTTCCTCTCTAGGTTTCTTCCTAGGTTTTGGCCTTTCTAGGGAGTTTTTCCTAGCCACCGTGCTTCTACACCTGCATTGCTTGCTGTTTGGGGTTTTAGGCTGGGTTTCTGTACAGCACTTTGAGATATCAGCTGATGTACGAAGGGCTATATAAATAAATTTGATTTGATTTGACAGCACCCACCATCTCGGTGGAAAGAGCGGGAGAGAGAGACAGCACCCACCATCTCTGGGGAGAGAGCGGGAGAGAGAGACAGCACCCACCATCTCGGTGGAAAGAGCGGGAGAGAGAGACAGCACCCACCATCTCTGGGGAGAGAGCGGGAGAGAGAGACAGCACCTACCATCTCTGGGGAGAGAGCGGGAGAGAGAGACAGCACCCACCATCTCGGTGGAAAGAGCAGGAGAGAGAGACAGCACCCACCATCTCTGGGGAGAGAGCGGGAGAGAGAGACAGCACCCACCATCTCGGTGGAAAGAGCGGGAGAGAGAGACAGCACCCACCATCTCTGGGGAGAGAGCGGGAGAGAGAGACAGCACCCACCATCTCTGGGGAGAGAGCGGGAGAGAGAGACAGCACCCACCATCTCTGTGGAGAGAGAAGGAGAGAGAGACAGCACCCACCAACTCTGGGGAGAGAGAGACAGCACCCACCATCTTGGTGGAAAGAGCGGGAGAGAGAGACAGCACCCACCATCTCTGGGGAGAGAGCGGGAGAGAGAGACAGCACCCACCATCTCTGGGGAGAGAGCGGGAGAGAGAGACAGCACCCACCATCTCTGGGGAGAGAGCGGGAGAGAAAGACAGCACCCACCATCTCTGGGGAGAGAGTGGGAGAGAGAGACAGCACCCACCATCTCTGGGGAGAGAGAGAGAGACAGAACCCACCATCTCTGGGGAGAGAGAGAGAGACAGAACCCACCATCTCTGGGGAGAGAGCACCCACCCAGCAACAGTCTCCATTTCCTCAGGAATAAATTCATAGCATCTCTCTCTCTCTCACTTACTATGAAGGATGATGACACTAACACAATTACAGAGATAGAGTGGGAAAGACAGAGAGGAAGAGACAGAAAGAGGTGGAATGATTGAGAAGAGAGGGGGTGGGAGAAGAAAACAGAAAAGGAGAAGAGAAAGATGGAGAGGGATAGAGAGAGCAGGATAGAGGGAGAGAGAGAAAGAGAGGGATAGAGAGAGCAGGATAGAGGGAGAGAGAGAAAGAGAGGGATAGAGAGAGCAGGATAGAGGGAGAGAGAGAAAGAGAGGGATAGAGAGAGCAGGATAGAGGGAGAGAGAGAAAGAGAGGGATAGAGAGAGCAGGATAGAGGGAGAGAGAGAAAGAGAGGGATAGAGAGAGCAGGATAGAGGGAGAGAGAGAAAGAGAGGGATAGAGAGAGCAGGATAGAGGGAGAGAGAGAAAGAAAGGGAGAGAGATAGAGAGAGAGAAATAGATTAATGCTGATGTCCCTATCTAGATACAGGTCTTTCCAGCTCTTTCCATCACCATGTCTCTCATCAACTCCCTCCCCCTTCAGACACACTGACACCAGCCAAGCATCAGGACCCTAACCACAGTCCACACTGACACCGGCCAGGCATCAGGACCCTAACCACAGACCACACTGACACCAGCCAAGCATCAGGACACTAACCACAGACCACACTGACACCAGCCAAGCATCAGGACCCTAACCACAGACCACACTGACACCAGCCAGGCATCAGGACCCTAACCACAGACCACACTGACACCAGCCAGGCATCAGGACACTAACCACAGACCACACTGACACCAGCCAGGCATCAGGTCCCTAACCACAGACCACACTGACACCAGCCAGGCATCAGGACCCGAACCACAGACCACACTGACACCAGCCAGGCATCAGGACCCGAACCACAGACCACACTGACACCAGCCAGGCATCAGGACCCTAACCACAGACCACACTGACACCAGCCAGGCATCAGGACACTAATCACAGACCACACTGACACCAGCCAGGCATCAGGACCCGAACCACAGACCACACTGACACCAGCCAGGCATCAGGACCCTAACCACAGACCACACTGACACCAGCCAGGCATCAGGACACTAACCACAGACCACACTGACACCAGCCAGGCATCAGGACACTAACCACAGACCACACTGACACCAGCCAGGCATCAGGTCCCTAACCACCGACCACACTGACCCCAGCCAGGCATCAGGACCCGAACCACAGACCACACTGACACCAGCCAGGCATCAGGACCCGAACCACAGACCACACTGACACCAGCCAGGCATCAGGACCCTAACCACAGACCACACTGACACCAGCCAGGCATCAGGACACTAACCACAGACCACACTGACACCAGCCAGGCATCAGGACCCGAACCACAGACCACACTGACACCAGCCAGGCATCAGGACCCGAACCACAGACCACACTGACACCAGCCAGGCATCAGGACACTAACCACAGACCACACTGACACCAGCCAGCCATCAGGACCCGAACCACAGACCACACTGACACCAGCCATGCATCAGGACACTAACCACAGACCACACTGACACCAGCCAGCCATCAGGACACTAACCACAGACCACACTGACACCAGCCAGCCATCAGGACACTAACCACAGACCACACTGACACCAGCCAGGCATCAGGACACTAACCACAGACCACACTGACACCAGCCAGGCATCAGGACCCTAACCACAGACCACACTGACACCAGCCAGGCATCAGGACACTAACCACAGACCACACTGACACCAGCCAGGCATCAGGACACTAACCACAGACCACACTGACACCAGCCAGGCATCAGGACACTAACCACAGACCACACTGACACCAGCCAGCCATCAGGACACTAACCACAGACCACACTGACACCAGCCAGGCATCAGGACCCTAACCACAGACCACACTGACACCAGCCAGGCATCAGGACACTAACCACAGACCACATTGACACCAGCCAGGCATCAGGACACTAACCACAGACCACACTGACACCAGCCAGGCATCAGGACACTAACCACAGACCACATTGACACCAGCCAGGCATCAGGACACTAACCACAGACCACACTGACACCAGCCAAGTATCAGGACACTAACCACAGACCACACTGACACCAGCCAGGCATCAGGACACTAACCACAGACCACACTGACACCAGCCAGGCATCAGGACACTAACCACAGACCACACTGACACCAGCCAGGCATCAGGACCCTAACCACAGACCACACTGACACCAGCCAGGCATCAGGACACTAACCACAGACCACACTGACACCAGCCAGCCATCAGGACACTAACCACAGACCACACTGACACCAGCCAGGCATCAGGACCCTAACCACAGACCACACTGACACCAGCCAGGCATCAGGACCCTAACCACAGACCACACTGACACCAGCCAGGCATCAGGACACTAACCACAGACCACACTGACACCAGCCAGGCATCAGGACACTAACCACAGACCACACTGACACCAGCCAGGCATCAGGACCCTAACCACAGACCACACTGACACCAGCCAGGCATCAGGACCCTAACCACAGACCACACTGACACCAGCCAGGCATCAGGACACTAACCACAGACCACACTGACACCAGCCAGGCATCAGGACACTAACCACAGACCACACTGACACCAGCCAAGCATCAGGACCCGAACCACAGACCACACTGACACCAGCCAGGCATCAGGACACTAACCACAGACCACACTGACACCAGCCAGGCATCAGGACACTAACCACAGACCACACTGACACCAGCCAGGCATCAGGACACTAACCACAGACCACACTGACACCAGCCAAGCATCAGGACACTAACCACAGACCACACTGACACCAGCCAGGCATCAGGACACTAACCACAGACCACACTGACACCAGCCAGGCATCAGGACACTAACCACAGACCACACTGACACCAGCCAGGCATCAGGACCCTAACCACAGACCACACTGACACCAGCCAGGCATCAGGACACTAACCACAGACCACACTGACACCAGCCAAGCATCAGGACCCGAACCACAGACCACACTGACACCAGCCAGGCATCAGGACACTAACCACAGACCACACTGACACCAGCCAGGCATCAGGACACTAACCACCGACCACACTGACACCAGCCAGGCATCAGGACACTAACCACAGACCACACTGACACCAGCCAGGCATCAGGACACTAACCACACTGACACCAGCCAGGCATCAGGACACTAACCACCGACCACACTGACACCAGCCAGGCATCAGGACACTAACCACACTGACACCAGCCAGGCATCAGGACACTAACCACCGACCACACTGACACCAGCCAGGCATCAGGACACTAACCACACTGACACCAGCCAAGCATCAGGACA
>NC_034188.2:87290169-87392669 GCF_002021735.2 Oncorhynchus kisutch | reverse complement strand
AACCTGTCATTACTGAGACCAGAAAACCATGTTACATAGAGACACAACCTGTCATTACTGAGACCAGAAAACCATGTTACATAGAGACACAACCTGTCATTACTGAGACTAGAAAACCATGTTACATAGAGACACAACCTGTCATTACTGAGACCAGAAAACCATGTTACATAGAGACACAACCTGTCATTACTGAGACCAGAAAACCATGTTACATAGAGACACAACCTGTCATTACTGAGACCAGAAAACCATGTTACATAGAGACACAACCTGTCACAACTGAGACTAGAAAACCATGGTCACTAGAGACACAACCTGTCATTACATCAGACTGTAAAACCATGGTCACTAGAGACACAACCTGTCATTACTGAGACTGTAAAACCATGGTCACTAGAGACACAACCTGTCATTACTGAGACTAGAAAACCATGTTACATAGAGACACAACCTGTCACTACTGAGATTGGAAAACCATGGTCACGAGAAGCTCAGGAAAGGACATTGGGAACAGAGAGACAGACAAAATTCACAGAAATAATGAATGAAACCCCCAGAACAGGCTTTCGCCTCAAATTGAATCAATAGTTGTTTTTTTCAACTGGCACACAAACACACTTGGTCGCTAGGTCACTGTTCCACATCTATCCTATTAGTTAATGTGTCACTCTAACCCCACAGAGACATGTCACTGGCCCTGTCTGCTAGTAACACTGACTAACAGGGTTACACTATGAGGAGAGGAGAGGAGGCTCTTAATGATTCATCATGACTCACCAGTAGGGAAAAGAGTGAGAGAGAGAGAGAGAGAGGTCAATCACGAAAGAGGGAAGGACATTCAAAGGAGGAGAGGAATAGGCTAAAGACTAGGCTATAAACTGAACTACGTCACTACCTCTAGGGTAGAGGGGGATCTGACCTACCTCTAGGGTAGAGGGGGATCTGACCTACCTCACTACCTCTAGGGTAGAGGTGGATCTGAACCACCTCACTACCTCTAGGGTAGAGGGGGATCTGAACTACCTCACTACCTCTAGGGTAGAGGGGGATCTGAACCACCTCACTACCTCTAGGGTAGAGGGGGATCTGAACTACCTCACTACCTCTAGTGTAGAGGGGGATCTGAACCACCTCACTACCTCTAGGGTAGAGGGGGATCTGAACTACCTCACTACCTCTAGTGTAGAGGGGGATCTGAACTACCTCACTACCTCTAGGGTAGAGGGGGATCTGAACTACCTCACTACCTCTAGGGTAGAGGGGGATCTGAACTACCTCACTACCTCTAGTGTAGAGGGGGATCTGAACTACCTCACTACCTCTAGGGTAGAGGGGGATCTGAACTACCTCACTACCTCTAGTGTAGAGGGGGATCTGAACTACCTCACTACCTCTAGGGTAGAGGGGGATCTGAACCACCTCACTACCTCTAGTGTAGAGGGGGATCTGAACCACCTCACTACCTCTAGGGTAGAGGGGGATCTGAACCACCTCACTACCTCTAGTGTAGAAGGGGATCTGACCTACCTCACTACCTCTAGGGTATAGGGGGATCTGAACCACCTCACTACCTCTAGGGTAGAGGGGGATCTGAACCACCTCACTACCTCTAGGGTAGAGGGGGATCTGAACCACCTCACTACCTCTAGGGTAGAAGGGGATCTGAACCACCTCACTATCTCTAGGGTAGAGGGGGATCTGAAATACCTCTAGTGTAGAGGGGGATCTGAACCACCTCACTACCTCTAGTGAGGCAGTGTATTTGGGGGGGGGGGGGGGCAGTGTGTTTGGGGGGGGGAGAGGCAGTGTGTTTGGGGGGAGAGAGGCAGTGTGTTTGGGGGGGGGGGGGGGGGGGGGGCAGTGTGTTTGGGGGGGGGGGGCAGTGTGTTTTGGGGGGGCAGTGTGTTTGGGGGGGTGGGGCAGTGTGTTTGGGGGGGTGGGCAGTGTGTTTGGGGGGGTGGGGCAGTGTGTTTGGGGGGTTGGGGCAGTGTGTTTTGGGGGTGGGGCAGTGTGTTTTGGGGGTGGGGCAGTGTGTTGGGGGGGTGGGGCCGTGTGTTGGGGGGTGGGGCAGTGTGTTTGGGGGGGGTGGGGCAGTGTGTTTGGGGGTGGGGCAGTGTGTTTGGGGGGGAGAGGCAGTGTGTTTGGGGGTGGGGCAGTGTGTTTGGGGGGGAGAGGCAGTGTGTTTGGGGGGGGAGAGGCAGTGTGTCTGGGGGGGGGGGGGGCAGTGTGTTTGGGGGGGGGAGAGGCAGTGTGTTTGGGGGGGGAGAGGCAGTGTGTTTGGGGGGGGGGGAGGCAGTGTGTTTGGGGGGGGGGAGAGGCAGTGTGTTTGGGGGGGGAGAGGCAGTGTGTTTGGGGGGGGAGAGGCAGTGTGTTTGGGGGGGGAGAGGCAGTGTGTTTGGGGGGGGAGAGGCAGTGTGTTTTGGGGGTGGGGCAGTGTGTTGGGGGGGTGGGGCAGTGTGTTTGGGGGGGTGGGGCAGTGTGTTTTGGGGGTGGGGCAGTGTGTTGGGGGGGTGGGGCAGTGTGTTGGGGGGGTGGGGCAGTGTGTTGGGGGGTGGGGCAGTGTGTTTGGGGGGGTGGGGCAGTGTGTTTGGGGGTGGGGCAGTGTGTTTGGGGGGGGGGGACAGTGTGTTTGGGGGGGGGGGGACAGTGTGTTTGGGGGGGTGGGGCAGTGTGTTGGGGGTGGGGCAGTGTGTTTGGGGGGGGGAGACAGTGTGTTTGGGGGGGGGACAGTGTGTTTGGGGGGGTGGGGCAGTGTGTTTGGGGGGGTGGGGCAGTGTGTTTGGGGGGGAGACTGTGTTTGGGGGGGGTGGGGCAGTGTGTTTGGGGGGATGGGGCAGTGTGTTGGGGGGGAGACAGTGTGTTTGGGGGGGGGGACAGTGTGTTTGGGGGGGTGGGACAGTGTGTTTGGGGGGGTGGGGCAGTGTGTTTGGGGGGGTTGGGGCGGTGTGTTTGGGGGGGAGACAGTGTGTTTGGGGGGGGGGGGGAAGAGGCAGTGTTCTGGGGGGGGGGGGGGGGGCAGTGTGTTTGGGGGAAGCAAAGTGAATTCCCCTCTGGGGCCAATTCATACAGAGATCTCTGGTGAAACAGAGTCGTAAATTGTTTACAGCGTTTTCTCTTCTCTCCTCCCCACTATTCTCCTCAGCTTAATTGGCACTTACACAGGTCTGACAATAGCCTCACTCTCGCCCCTCAGACAGAGTCTCAGACACCCACACCCACACACACCCACACACCCCACTCCTCTTCTCACATGAGATAACGAACACCGACAGCCAATCTTTCCTTAAAGGAAAAACAATCCAAATGTAGGTGTGGTTCTTCATTCACCATGGTCAGTTCCATCCTATCAACAGTCTCTCCTGCACCACTAACCCCTCCCCCCTCCCTCCACCATCAGACCAGCGATTAGCAGGTGTGGTTCTTCATTCACCATGGTCAGTTCCATCCTATCAACAGTCTCTCCTGCACCACTAACCCCTCCCTCCACCATCAGACCAGCGATTAGCAGGTGTGCAGAAAGAGTGAGGTAGAGGTGATATTCAGACAGGGAAAGTCAACTACACCCCTATATAAATAACTAGAACCCCTCTCCTGGTTGCTCTTTTTACTTGGTGACAAATGGTTTGTAAAAAACAACAACCATTAAATCAAATGGGCTTGATTGATTCTTTTACCATCAAGGACCAATCTGGAAATTAGTGTTTTAATTAATACTTCTTAGTGTTATCATCTGGGAACACATTATTATTGTGTAGGTTTTTACCCAAATCAAATCAATTGTCATACACACACAGATGTATTATCAGGGGACTGGGATTTTCTCAGTGCTTAACACATAGTCTATACATGACACTGGAATTAAATGCCTTGTCTCTCTCTCGAACACCCTCCCACAAATCCTTGGAGAACCCAGGACACACCATGGTCCTACCATGTGTCCTCTCTTTCAGGTCCCACCAAAAGTATCACCTACACCAGCTATTGGAGAGTGGCTTTACAGTGGAATCTGTTACCAGGTCGTTACCAGGTTGAAATTCAACATCATTCTTTCGACGGAGATTCATAACAGAGAGAATCCTCATGGATAAGTCAACCGTACTGTATACATTTGCGCGTAATAGCGTTACGCACAGTGAGGTGTCCAGTGCCCACATGCCAGCTGCTCGCTCATATGGTGATGAAAGCGCAATGGAAATATGCAATTCCAGGAAAAACAAATGTGGAGTGAGTCTGGAGTGCCCATCTCGAACCTCTTCTCGGTGGACTGTGAAAATATAGCCCAGTTTCTCTCATTCATTGTCTATTGACAAAAATGCAGGCAACGCCTCGATAATCGGCGCTGGAGCTGTTATTTATGATAACATGTCTGTAATATGGGAGACCATGGTCACCAATGGTGACACTTTATATATGTACCACCCCAGACCCCACCTCAAAAACTCGTTATAGGACCTTTTTCATTATAACCAGGAGCAATTTTGTCACCATAGGTTAATAACATAAGTTGTCATACCCAAAGTAAGCTAGATTGTTTAAAAAAATATACTTTTTCCTCGTCTAGTCCAATTTGACAACTGTTGCTTGGCACAATGTTTCCCACTAAGACATTCCCGCTAATTTATACTGTCCAGTTATTCCATCAGACGTTTGAATAGTCTACAATAGCCTACAGTCAGATACAATTTCCACTGTGACCATTCCTTCTTCGATAACTATAAACGGACTATTTATAGATCGACAAAAAAATAAGTGTCAACTCGCCTGTCGAAGTTCTTGCGTGCGGTCTTTCATCATCACTTATGTTACACTTTGTCCGACTCTCTCCGTAACGCCCCTTTATGAATGTGGTGATGGTGGTGATGGTTTCCGCGCTTATTCTTTATATTTTCTCAAATCTTCAAAAGAGCGGTGGCAAAGAGAGCAGGAGGGTGTCCAAACGTCGAGTGCGCGCTTCAATCGGCTGCTGGATGGCAAGCTAGTAGCGTGATTTCCTCGTCCGTGTTTTTGGAAGGTGGGACTCCCTCGGGGTTAACGCGCTTGAAAGGTGAGGCCACCCGTTTTTTCACACATGAATCCCCAGTGTTCATCGCAACAGATTATATCCCCATATCAAAATACATTCTGATGCAACATATTTTTTTACCCCTCCACTCAATCATTCAAATTGGCCTAAAAGACCACAGGCGAGAACAAGGAATGGACACGGTTTAACACGTCGCCTAGACGACGATAACGCCCAAGTGAGCCTTGATAGTGGGGATGTCATTTCTGGAGGAAGCTATTTGTTGTGCAAGAGCGGCCTCTATAGGTATTAAAGACAGCAGGGTTGAAATTGTCGACCTGTCGCCTTACTTTATTCATCGATTTCTAATGATTGCTACCCGATTACGTACAAACTAATCTATACATGCATTATGCATGTATCTTGTGCGAAATTATACAATACATTACGCCATTAATACATCGTCGGGAATCATTACCAATGTCATGTGTTTGTGCAGTAGTGAACTCGTTCATAGATCCTTCCAACAGCATGGAGAAGAGCTGAGTCACGTGTAGAGAACATGTTTATTATTACAGAGATAAGACACGTTGTTCATTTAATAACTGCATTCAGATGAACGAGACTATCGACAATATAATACGACACATCTCAAAATAATTACATGTAGCCCACATGCCTGGGATGACTAGTGGCCTCTAAATGATATAACTAACCACTGGGATGACTAGTGGCCTCTAAATGATATAACTAACCACTGGGATGACTAGTGGCCTCTAAATTATATAACTAACCACTGGGATGACTAGTGGCCTCTAAATGATATAACTAACCACTGGGATGACAAGTGGCCTCTAAATGATATAACTAACCACTGGGATGACTAGTGACCTCTAAATTACATGACTAGTGGCCTCTAAATGATATAACTAACCACTGGGATGACTAGTGGCCTCTAAATTATATAACTAACCACTGGGATGACTAGTGACCTCTAAATTACATGACTAGTGGCCTCTAAATGATATAACTAACCACTGGGATGACTAGAGGCCTCTAAATGATATAACTAACCACTGGGATGACTAGTGGCCTCTAAATGATAACTAACCACTGGGATGACTAGAGGCCTCTAAATGATATAACTAACCACTGGGATGACTAGTGGCCTCTAAATGATAACTAACCACTGGGATGACTAGAGGCCTCTAAATGATATAACTAACCACTGGGATGACTAGTGGCCTCTAAATGATAACTAACCACTGGGATGACTAGAGGCCTCTAAATGATATAACTAACCACTGGGATGACTAGTGGCCTCTAAATGATATAACTAACCACTGGGATGACTAGTGGCCTCTAAATTATATAACTAACCACTGGGATGACTAGTGGCCTCTAAATGATATAACTAACCACTGGGATGACTAGTGGCCTCTAAATTATATAACTAACCACTGGGATGACAAGGGGCCTCTAAATGATATAACTAACCACTGGGATGACTAGTGGCCTCTAAATGATATAACTAACCACTGGGATGACTAGTGGCCTCTAAATGATATAACTAACCGCTGGGATGACTAGTGGCCTCTAAATTATATAACTAACCACTGGGATGACTAGTGGCCTCTAAATTATATAACTAACCACTGGGATGACTAGTGGCCTCTAAATGATATAACTAACCACTGGGATGACAAGTGGCCTCTAAATGATATAACTAACCACTGGGATGACTAGTGACCTCTAAATTACATGACTAGTGGCCTCTAAATGATATAACTAACCACTGGGATGACTAGTGGCCTCTAAATGATATAACTAACCACCGGGATGACTAGTGGCCTCTAAATGATATAACTAACCACTGGGATGACAAGTGTCCTCTAAATTATATAACTAACCACTGGGATGACTATTGACTTGAATTACATGACTAGTGGCCTCTAAATTACATAACTACTGGCCTCTAAATTACATAACTACTGGCCTCTAAATTACATAACTACTGGCCTCTAAATTACATGACTATCCACTGGGTTGACAATTGGCCTCCAAATTACATGACATGAATATTCACCGGGATTGATATGGGGCCAGTTTCTGTCCAGAGGATTGGGACCATGTCCTAGAGAGGGGCCAGTTTCTGTCCAGAGGACTGGTACCATGTCCTAGAGAGGGGCCAGTTTCTGTCCAGAGAATTGGGACCATGTCCTAGAAAGGGGCCAGTTTCTGTCCAGAGGATTGGGACCATGTCCTAGAGAGGGGTCCGTTTATGTCCAGAGGATTAGGACCATGTCCTAAAGAGGGGCCAGTTTCTGTCCAGAGGATTGGGACCATGTCGTAGAAAGGGGCCAGTTTCTGTCCATAGGATTGGGACCATGTCCTCGAGAGGGGCCAGTTTCTGTCCAGATTCTGTCCACAGGACAGTAGTATTCCATAAGGGTGAATCTCCAGGCCCGGAACACACAGGACTGACTGGGGTTCAGAAGTGAGTCCTTCTCTGCAGGGCAGTGTACGTTGTGTCAGCTCGGACCTCCCTGAGAGACAGAACACACCACAGACAGTAAGAGACCAGCCTTTCTGTTACAGAGCCTACTGGCTTCATCCAAACGGGGTTGTAAGCTATATGAAGGTAATAAGTTGATGGTACTAATGTTAACCTGTACAGGATCACCACCCAATGAGACAGTGTAGACAGAGGGGTACATACCTGCCCTGTCTTCTCAATGAGACAGTGTAGACAGAGGGGTACATACCTGCCCTGTCTTCTCAATGAGACAGTGTAGACAGAGGGGTACATACCTGCCCTGTCTTCTCAATGAGACAGTGTAGACAGAGGGGTACATACCTGCCCTGTCTTCTCAATGAGACAGTGTAGACAGAGGGGTACATACCTGCCCTGTCTTCTCAATGAGACAGTGTAGACAGAGGGGTACATACCCGTCCTGTCTTCTCAATGAGACAGTGTAGACAGAGGGGTACATACCTGCCCTGTCTTCTCAATGAGACAGTGTAGACAGAGGGGTACATACCTGCCCTGTCTTCTCAATGAGACAGTGTAGACAGAGGGGTACATACCTGCCCTGTCTTCTCAATGAGACAGTGTAGACAGAGGGGTACATACCCGCCCTGTCTTCTCAATGAGACAGTGTAGACAGAGGGGTACATACCCGTCCTGTCTTCTCAATGAGACAGTGTAGACAGAGGGGTACATACCCGTCCTGTCTTCTTCTCCCCTCCAGGATCCAGTCTTCTCCCTTCTTTGCAGACTTGCCCTTCATGTTCTTAAAGCGAGATCTTCACGAAGACAAACAGGAAATGACCAACAGCAGACACAGGAAGGGATCGAGACACTGCAGCTCTAATCAAACCTGTAGTTGTTTTTACTCAACTTTAACTTCAAATCTGCTCTATGTCTCGTGACAGATTGTAAAGGACGTCACGCTGCTTGCTAAACGAGTACCACTTCCTCCTGATTCGGCTCATACCAAGGCTGGAACCTAGCAAACACTGCAAACACCCGTGACCACCCACCTGAAGCGGCTGACCGAATAAAGCTAGCCATTCAGCAGGCGCAAGTGGAGACCCTACAGGCTGAGCAGTGAGTTTCCCAAATCACCATCTGCTTGATCATGTGATTGTGAGAGGGAGGAAAAGCTGCCAGGAAGTAACTGTAGTCAGGCAGGACGACAGCCCTCTATGTCCATCTGGGTCCTTCAACCTCATCAGGGCAGGGAAATGTGCCTGGCCTGACCTGAGGAAAAGACCTGCCCAATGTCATCTACCCAACTATGCTAGTACTTTTATTAATAGGTATTTTCTTTAACATAATGGTGGTAATTAAGCATTACACCATGTCTAAAGTTGACAATCTTATTAAATCACTTTACCTCCGTCCTGTGAATTGGACTTGATTTGGGACACTCCTGTCCACCGTCTCTGACCCCAACCCCTGAAAACACAAACCATCAGTGTTCAGCACTCAAGACTGCATAGTCTCTCGAAATAAAAACCCCCCTGTTCTTTTCCTCACCTTCAGCTTCCTGAAAACCCAACCAACAGACACAGGAAGAACCTGAGGAGAAGAATGTCAGTTTGACATTCAAGCACCAACAACATTAACACGTGAGTAATTTAGCAGACACTCTTATCCAGAGAGACTTGCAGTTAGTGCATTCATTCATAACTAGGTGAGACAACCACATATGAGTCATACTAAAGTCAAACTTTTCCTCATTAAAGCAGCTGTCAGCGGTCAGTTAAGTAAAAAAAAAAAAAGGACGAATGTTTGTGCAAAACGGACTTGTTTTATTTCTAGTATGACCACCATAGAAGCTATCATTATGCACTTTAACTGGGGAGCGATGCTTATCATTATGCACTTTAACTGGGGAGCGATGCTTATCATTATGCACTTTAACTGGGGAGCGATGCTTATCGTTATGCACTTTAACTGGGGAGCGATGCTTATCATTATGCACTTTAACTGGGGAGCGATGCTTATCATTATGCACTTTAACTGGGGAGCGATGCTTATCATTATGCACTTTAACTGGGGAGCGATGCTTATCATTATGCACTTTAACTGGGGAGCGATGCTTATCATTATGCACTTTAACTGGGGAGCGATGCTTATCATTATGCACTTTAACTGGGGAGCGATGCTTATCATTATGCACTTTAACTGGGGAGCGATGCTTATCATTATGCACTTTAACTGGGGAGCGATGCTTACTGCTAGTGTGACCACCATAGAAGCTATCATTATGCACTTTAACTGGGGAGCGATGCTTATCATTATGCACTTTAACTGGGGAGCGATGCTTATCATTATGCACTTTAACTGGGGAGCGATGCTTATCATTATGCACTTTAACTGGGGAGCGATGCTTATCATTATGCACTTTAACTGGGGAGCGATGCATACTGCTAGTGTGACCACCATAGAAGCTATCATTATGCACTTTAACTGGGGAGCGATGCTTATCATTATGCACTTTAACTGGGGAGCGATGCATACTGCTAGTGTGACCACCATAGAAGCTATCATTATGCACTTTAACTGGGGAGCGATGCATACTGCTAGTGTGACCACCATAGAAGCTATCATTATGCACTTTAACTGGGGAGCGATGCATACTGCTAGTGTGACCACCATAGAAGCTATCATTATGCACTTTAACTGGGGAGCGATGCATACTGCTAGTGTGACCACCATAGAAGCTATCATTATGCACTTTAACTGGGGAGCGATGCTTATCATTATGCACTTTAACTGGGGAGCGATGCTTATCATTATGCACTTTAACTGGGGAGCGATGCTTATCATTATGCACTTTAACTGGGGAGCGATGCTTATCATTATGCACTTTAACTGGGGAGCGATGCTTATCATTATGCACTTTAACTGGGGAGCGATGCTTATCATTATGCACTTTAACTGGGGAGTGATGCTTATCATTATGCACTTTAACTGGGGAGTGATGCTTATCATTATGCACTTTAACTGGGGAGTGATGCTTATCATTATGCACTTTAACTGGGGAGTGATGCTTATCATTATGCACTTTAACTGGGGAGCGATGCTTATCATTATGCACTTTAACTGGGGAGCGATGCTTATCATTATGCACTTTAACTGGGGAGCGATGCTTATCATTATGCACTTTAACTGGGGAGCGATGCTTATCATTATGCACTTTAACTGGGGAGTGATGCTTATCATTATGCACTTTAACTGGGGAGTGATGCTTATCATTATGCACTTTAACTGGGGAGTGATGCTTATCATTATGCACTTTAACTGGGGAGCGATGCTTATCATTATGCACTTTAACTGGGGAGCGATGCTTATCATTATGCACTTTAACTGGGGAGCGATGCATACTGCTAGTGTGACCACCATAGAAGCTATCATTATGCACTTTAACTGGGGAGCGATGCATACTGCTAGTGTGACCACCATAGAAGCTATCATTATGCACTTTAACTGGGGAGCGATGCATACTGCTAGTGTGACCACCATAGAAGCTATCATTATGCACTTTAACTGGGGAGCGATGCTTATCATTATGCACTTTAACTGGGGAGCGATGCATACTGCTAGTGTGACCACCATAGAAGCTATCATTATGCACTTTAACTGGGGAGCGATGCATACTGCTAGTGTGACCACCATAGAAGCTATCATTATGCACTTTAACTGGGGAGCGATGCATACTGCTAGTGTGACCACCATAGAAGCTATCATTATGCACTTTAACTGGGGAGCGATGCATACTGCTAGTATGACCACCGTAGAAGCTATCATTATGCACTTTAACTGGGGAGCGATGCATACTGCTAGTGTGACCACCGTAGAAGCTATCATTATGCACTTTAACTGGGGAGCGATGCATACTGCTAGTGTGACCACCATAGAAGCTATCATTATGCACTTTAACTGGGGAGCGATGCATACTGCTAGTGTGACCACCATAGAAGCTATCATTATGCACTTTAACTGGGGAGCGATGCATACTGCTAGTGTGACCACCATAGAAGCTATCATTATGCACTTTAACTGGGGAGCGATGCTTATCATTATGCACTTTAACTGGGGAGCGATGCATACTGCTAGTATGACCACCATAGAAGCTATCATTATGCACTTTAACTGCGGAGCGATGCTTATCATTATGCACTTTAACTGGGGAGCGATGCTTATCATTATGCACTTTAACTGGGGAGCGATGCTTATCATTATGCACTTTAACTGGGGAGCGATGCTTATCATTATGCACTTTAACTGGGGAGCGATGCTTATCATTATGCACTTTAACTGGGGAGCGATGCTTATCATTATGCACTTTAACTGGGGAGCGATGCTTATCATTATGCACTTTAACTGGGGAGCGATGCTTATCATTATGCACTTTAACTGGGGAGCGATGCTTATCATTATGCACTTTAACTGGGGAGTGATGCTTATCATTATGCACTTTAACTGGGGAGCGATACTTATCATTATGCACTTTACCTGGGGAGCGATGCTTATCATTATGCACTTTAACTGGGGAGTGATGCTTATCATTATGCACTTTAACTGGGGAGCGATGCTTATCATTATGCACTTTAACTGGGGAGCGATGCTTACTACTAGTGTGACCACCATAGAAGCTATCATTATGCACTTTAACTGGGGAGCGATGCTTACTACTAGTGTGCATTTGTATTTGCCAAAGGGTCAAATCATTACATCTCTAACAAGCTCTGTACACAAAACGTTATTCAATTAAAATAAACTATTTATTGGCCAGATATTTAAACTCTCTGTATGGTAAAGTGTTACATGTCTGGCTGAAAAGGCTTAGGAGTCACATCTCATTCTAGATACGTTAACAATCTAATCACATCTCATTCTAGATACGTTAACAAGCCAATCACATCTCATTCTAGATAATGTTAACAATCTAATCACATCTCATTCTAGATACGTTAACAAGCCAATCACATCTCATTCTAGATACGTTAACAATCTAATCACATCTCATTCTAGATATGTTAACAATCTAATCACATCTCATTCTAGATACATTAACAATCTAATCACATCTCATTCTAGATACGTTAACAAGCCAATCACATCTCATTCTAGATACGTTAACAAGACAATCACATCTCATTCTAGATAACGTTAACAATCTAATCACATCTCATTCTAGATATGTTAACAATCTAATCACATCTCATTCTAGATACATTAACAATCTAATCACATCTCATTCTAGATACGTTAACAAGCCAATCACATCTCATTCTAGATACGTTAACAAGCCAATCACATCTCATTCTAGATACGTTAACAAGCCAATCACATCTCATTCTAGATACGTTAACAATCTAATCACATCTCATTCTAGATACATTAACAATCTAATCACATCTCATTCTAGATACGTTAACAAGCCAATCACATCTCATTCTAGATACGTTAACAAGCCAATCACATCTCATTCTAGATACGTTAACAATCTAATCACATCTCATTCTAGATACGTTAACAATCTAATCACATCTCATTCTAGATACGTTAACAATCTAATCCCATCTCATTCTAGATACGTTAACAATCTAATCACATCTCATTCTAGATACGTTAACAATCTAATCACATCTCATTCTAGATACGTTAACAAGCCAATCACATCTCATTCTAGATACGTTAACAATCCAATCACATCTCATTCTAGATACGTTAACAAGCCAATCACATCCTCTTCTTTTTCTTCTTCTTCTTTTGCGAGACAGATTGGTAACCAAGTGAAGAATCTTGTAGTTTAAATGTGATGGACCATGCCCCAGGACTACCTGACATGATGACTCCTTGCTGTCCCCAGTCCATCTGACTGTGCTGCTGCTCCAGTTTCAACTGTTCTGCCTTATTATTATACGACCATGCTGGTCATTTATAAACATTTGAACATCTTGGCCATGTTCTGTTATAATCTCCACCCGGCACAGCCAGAAGAGGACTGGCCACCCCACATAGCCTGGTTCCTCTCTAGGTTTCTTCCTAGGTTTTGGCCTTTCTAGGGAGTTTTTCCTAGCCACTGTGCTTCTACACCTGCATTGCTTGCTGTTTGGGGTTTTAGGCTGGGTTTCTGTACAGCACTGAGATATCAGCTGATGTACAAAGGGCTATATAAATAAATTTGATTTGATGGGCTCAGCGATGTTAGGATTTTAAAAGTCGTGTCCACCTGGCAGACCCCACTTAGCCCCAAGTCACACCTGGATGGGGCAAGTTATATACACACACTCAGTCTGGAGTAGCTTTAATGTCTTGTTCTCCTACCCAGACCTATTACATTAATGAGAGCCCTCAGACGTCCCCTGGCCAGTACACCTACCCCACATCTAGCAGGATACAGGGCTGGTCCTAATGAGAGCCCTCAGACGTCCCCTGGCCAGTACACCTACCCCACATCTAGCAGGATACAGGGCTGGTCCTCAGGCAGGTTCAGCAGCTCCACAGCCCTCTAGGACATCATGCCCATCTAGCAGGATACAGGGCTGGTCCTCAGGCAGGTTCAGCAGCTCCACAGCCCTCTAGGACATCTGACCCATCTAGCAGGTTACAGGGCTGGTCCTCAGGCAGGTTCAGCAGCTCCACAGCCCTCTAGGACATCTGTCCCATCTAGCAAGTTCAGCAGCTCCACAGCCCTCTAGGACATCTGGCCCTGGATCTAAATCACCCGAGAACTGGAAATCAATGAGGAAATTCTTGAACTGTTGATTAACTGTTGGTTACCTTTAATCAGATTACATTCTACTATGTCTCAAACAGATTCTGATAGCTTCTATGGGGCGACAGGGTAGCATAGTGGTTAGAGCGTTGGACTAGTAACCGGAAGGTTGCAAGGCAGTTAACCCACTGTTTCCTAGGCCGTCATTGAAAATAAGAATTTGTTCTTAACTGACTTGTCTAGTTAAATAAAAGGTAAAATAAAACAATTCTATCAAGGACAGCCTCTGATTCGTATGTAAATGTTAAATGCAACGTTGTAGAACTGCATCATGAGTAGAAATCAAAACAGAAGAAGTGCTGTATCAATCAACTGTATAAAGTCCATTGTACATCAGTAGAGTGTTTAGCTAGCTATACATAAACCCAGCCTAAAACCCCAAATGTAGTGCACATAATGAACTAAATTAATGACCAGTCACTTGGTATGTGGGTATTTGAGAGCAGATCACTAGAGAACAAACTTAGCAAACGTTAAGTCTTCCTACAGTTAGCGGCTAACAGGGCGCTAGCTAGCTCTCATTACGGTCTTTAAACCAGTGAACATGTCATACTAACCATTTTTTAAGCGGGGCAATATGCTCTGGTTTTCGACAACTTGAGGCCATGTTTTTTTTGTTGGTTTAATACAAGTTATCCAACAGTGATCGATTGAAACCAAAATAAGTTGTTCTGATGTCTGGATGGAGCTGGGGCTCGACATGTCAGTATGACGTAGAATGTCTGCGCCAAAGGGGGCAAGTGATTTAAGGAGGCAGCCACAGTTTAAAATTTAAAAATACTTTCAGAAACGACTTCAACAACTAAAACTTGAATTAAATGCATATATAAACCCAATTTTAAATCATACGAAAAATTCAGTTGCACAGACTATCGCAAACTCTTTACATAATACCCGAGAGGAAGTGGTGACATTTGATAACGTTCAAGCCTCAATTCCTCTTATATAATTGGATGTCAGAACACGTTTTTGTGACCACTTAACATTTCCATCGACTCTCATGTGTCTGCTATACATTTGACCGGATACCACCCCTGTATTTTCTCCATGGTCGCTGTACCTGCTGCTACCGGAGAATGGAGGTCAGTCGGAGATTGGGGAGCGAAACGCACCGACTCATTCCCTCCGCTGCGCCAAAGGTCAAGAAAACAGAACGATGTCAGTAGCAGCAGGTTCTATAATTGGAGCCAGAACCTGTAGAGGCAAGGTAACCGCACAGTGGATTTACAAATGTCAGCAGGTGTCAACAAGGGACATTCCTGGGAACCGGAAAATGAAAACCTCAAAGATAATGCCCTTGAATGCATGGAGTTAAGAGCACAGAGCTCAAATACTTTTTAGCCCAAAACATGAGAACAGACTAAGTTATGGGACATTACCTCAAGTTTGTTCAATTTGTGATTTACTTTTATTAGACATTGATGCTCAACCCTCCAATCAAATGAACATGTTCTGCCCAGTGTACAGCCCCAGGGTAAACTAGTAATAACAGTACACAGGATGACATGTTGGAATAGCAGAGGTGTTGTCATGGTCACCTTTCACCCTGAAACCTTTGGGTCACGTCAGCAGCTCCAAGAATTCAGCACGGTCATGCTCAACCTGGCAGAGCAGCAGTCAGGCCGGTTTCGACCTCACCCAGAGGTCCTGTACTCCACCAGGGCTCACAGCTGGAGGAGCAAAAACAACCAGTCAGACTTCCCACCTCTTCACAGGAGCAGAACGGCCTACTACGACATCCTCCGAGTGTCCCCAAGTAAAGACCGCCTACTACAACATCCTCCGAGTGTCCCCAAGTAAAGACCGCCTACTAGAAGCATCCTCCGAGTGTCCCCAAGTAAAGACCGCCTACTAGAAGCATCCTCCGAGTGTCCCCAAGTAAAGACCGGCTACTAGAAGCATCCTCCGAGTGTCCCCAAGTAAAGACCGCCTACTAGAAGCATCCTCCGAGTGTCCCCAAGTAAAGACCGCCTACTAGAAGCATCCTCCGAGTGTCCCCAAGTAAAGACCGCCTACTAGAAGCATCCTCAGAGTGTCCCCAAGTAAAGACCGCCTACTAGAAGCAGTCGTTCATCTACCACCCAGACAAGAACCCCAACAATGAGGAGGCCACCCAGACAAGAACCCCCGACAATGAGGAGGCCACCCAGACAAGAACCCCCGACAATGAGGAGGCCACCCAGACAAGAACCCCGACAATGAGGAGGCCACCCAGACAAGAACCCCGACAATGAGGAGGCCACCCAGACAAGAACCCCCGACAATGAGGAGGCCACCCAGACAAGAACCCCGACAATGAGGAGGCCACCCAGACAAGAACCCCGACAATGAGGAGGCCACCCAGACAAGAACCCCCGACAATGAGGAGGCCACCCAGACAAGAACCCCGACAATGAGGAGGCCACCCAGACAAGAACCCCCGACAACGAGGAAGCCAGCCAGCGTTTCTCTGAGATCAGTGAGGCCTTTAGCGTGCTGGGGAGCATGGCCCTGAGGAGGAAGTACGACCACAGCATCTTCAGTGGGTCAGACGTCCAGGAGGCTGGCAGATCCTCAGAACGGGAGTCCACCTACAACACCAGAGCCTCTAGCCCACAGCAGTATCAACAACAGCAGAGATCCCCACGGTTCTCCAACGTTGGAGGGAAGGCCATGTTTGACCTTGATGCCTTCTTCTAGGCTCACTATGGTGAGCAGCTGCAGAGGGAGAAGGAGCTGAGGGCCAGAAGGGCCCAGTACCAGCAGAAACAGCATCACGATTATAAGCAGTGGAAGCTGTTGGAGATTACTGTAGGGGTGCTGCTGGCCAATGGGGGGAGTCATCTTCTTCACTATCACCGGGTCCTGATTGTAGGGTGCTGCTGGCCATGAGGGGTCAGGGGTCATCTTCACTATCACCAGGTCCTGATTGTAGGGGTGCTGCTGGCCATGAGTGGTCAGTGGTCTTCTTCAGTATCACCAGGTCCTGATTGTAGGGGTGCTGCTGGCCATGAGGGGTCAGGGGTCATCTTCACTATCACCGGGTCCTGATTGTATGGGTGCTGCTGGCCATGAGTGGTCAGGGGTCTTCTTCACTATCACCAGGTCCTGATTGTAGGGGTGCTGCTGGCCATGAGGGGTCAGGGGTCATCTTCACTATCACCGGGTCCTGATTGTATGGGTGCTGCTGGCCATGAGTGGTCAGGGGTCTTCTTCACTATCACCAGGTCCTGAAATAGATCTTAACCAACCTGTCCCTGCCTGCCTGTTGAGGTTTTGTTTTTGGACTGGTGGTTTCCCTCTCCACGGGTCCTAGAAGAACACCAGATCCTGATGTCGTTAATGGGCCCTACTCTCCATAGTGTCATTATCAGAATTGATACCAGGCGTTTAGCCTACTTCGTTCCTACACAATTGATTATAGCCACACATACATGGTCAAGGTATTCTTAAAAACTCAATCAAACCACAATGGATTGTTTATACAGAGATGTTTTCATTTATTAGGATCCCTATTGGCTACAGCAAATGTAGCAGCTACTGTTCCTGGAGTCCACACAAAACATAATACACATGACAAGAGTACAGAACAGTTATAGACAACATAAGATAATATATTAAGTAAAAGATAGCATAAGAGTAAATTATGATGACAAAACTGAATTGTGGTTACTTTTAGAGTTCTCAGATGACGACCTCATAACTGGCTCTATGGGTTCAGTCAGAGTTTGATAATGGGGGTGTTTAACATTGCAGGCGATTTTAAGGTCTAGACTGACTGATCTACAAATCACCTTGCATTATAAATAACTACTTAATATTATTTGTAGATCAGTCAGTCACAATATACCCACGATGCACTACATGACCAAAAGTATGTGGACACCTACTCGTTGAACATCTCATTCCAAAGTCATGGGCATTAATATGGAGTTGGTCCCCACTTGCTGCTATAACAGCCTCCACTCTTCTGGGAAGGCTTTCCACTAGATGTTGGAACATTGCTGCTATAACAGCCTCCACTCTTCTGGGAAGGCTTTCCACTAGATGTTGGAACATTGCTGCTATAACAGCCTCCACTCTTCTGGGAAGGCTTTCCACTAGATGTTGGAACATTGCTGCTATAACAGCCTCCACTCTTCTGGGAAGGCTTTCCACTAGATGTTGGAACATTGCTGCTATAACAGCCTCCACTCTTCTGGGAAGGCTTTCCACTAGATGTTGGAACATTGCTGCTATAACAGCCTCCACTCTTCTGGGAAGACTTTCCACTAGATGTTGGAACATTGCTGCTATAACAGCCTCCACTCTTCTGGGAAGGTTTTCCACTAGATGTTGGAACATTGCTGCTATAACAGCCTCTACTGTTCCGGGAAGGCTTTCCACTAGATGTTGGAACATTGCTGCTATAACAGCCTCCAGTCTTCTGGGAAGGCTTTCCACTAGATGTTGGAACATTGCTGCTATAACAGCCTCCACTCTTCTGGGAAGGCTTTCCACTAGATGTTGGAACATTGCTGCTATAACAGCCTCCACTCTTCTGGGAAGGCTTTCCACTAGATGTTGGAACATTGCTGCTATAACAGTCTCCACTCTTCTGGGAAGGCTTTCCACTAGATGTTGGAACATTTCTGCTATAACAGCCTCCACTCTTCTGGGAAGGCTTTCCACTAGATGTTGGAACATTGCTGCTATAACAGCCTCCACTCTTCTGGGAAGGCTTTCCACTAGATGTTGTGATTTTGCCCGACCTAATGAGGAATGAACAGAACAAGTAAATATACACTACCTTTCAACAGTTTGGGTTCACTTAGATATGTCCTTGTTTTTGAAAGATAAGCACATTTTTTGTCCATTAAAATAACATCAAATTGATCAGAAATACAGTGTAGACATTGTTAATATTGTGAATGACTAGTGTAGCTGGAAACTGCTGATCTTTCAATGGAATATGTACATAGGTATACAGAGGCCCATGATCAGCAACCATCACTCTTGTGTTCCATTGGCACATTGTATTAGCTAATCAAGGTTTACAGAGCAAATTGGCTCTAACCAGAATAAAAAGAGTGGGAGGCCCCGGTGCACAACTGAACAAGAGGACAAGTACATTAGTGTCTAAGTTTGAGAAACAGACGTCTCACAGGTCTTCAACTGGCAGCTTCGTTAAATAGTACCCGCAAAACACCAGTCTCAACGTCAACAGTGAAGAGGCGACTCCGGGATGCTGACCTTCTAGGCAGAGTCCCTCTGTCCAGTGTCCTCAGTCCTCTGTCCAGTGTCCTCAGTCCTCTGTCCAGTGTCCTCAGTTCTCTGTCCAGTGTCCTCAGTCCTCTGTCCAGTGTCCTCAGTCCTCTGTCCAGTGTCCTCAGTTCTCTGTCCAGTGTCCTCTGTCCAGTGTCCTCAGTCCTCTGTCCAGTGTCCTCTGTCCAGTGTCATCAGTCCTCTGTCCAGTGTCCTCTGTCCTCAGTCCTCTGTCCAGTGTCCTCAGTCCTCTGTCCAGTGTCCTCAGTCCTCTGTCCAGTGTCCTCAGTCCTCTGTCCAGTGTCCTCAGTTCTCTGTCCAGTGTCCTCAGTCCTCTGTCCAGTGTCCTCAGTCCTCTGTCCAGTGTCATCAGTCCTCTGTCCAGTGTCCTCAGTCCTCTGTCCAGTGTCCTCAGTCCTCTGTCCTCAGTCCTCTGTCCAGTGTCCTCAGTCCTCTGTCCAGTGTCCTCAGTCCTCTGTCCAGTGTTCTCTGTCCAGTGTCCTCAGTCCTCTGTCCAGTGTCCTCAGTCCTCTGTCCAGTGTCCTCAGTCCTCTGTCCAGTGTCCTCAGTCCAGTGTCCTCAGTCCTCTGTCCAGTGTCCTCTGTCCAGTGTCCTCTGTCCAGTGTCCTCTGTCCAGTGTCCTCTGTCCAGTGTCCAGTGTCCTCTGTCCAGTGTCCTCAGTTCTCTGTCCAGTGTCCTCAGTCCTCTGTCCAGTGTCCTCAGTCCTCTGTCCAGTGTCCTCAGTCCAGTGTCCTCTGTCCAGTGTCCTCTGTCCAGTGTCCTCAGTCCTCTGTCCAGTGTTCTCTGTCCAGTGTCCTCAGTCCTCTGTCCAGTGTCCTCAGTCCTCTGTCCAGTGTCCTCAGTTCTCTGTCCAGTGTCCTCAGTTCTCTGTCCAGTGTCCTCAGTTCTCTGTCCAGTGTCCTCAGTCCTCTGTCCAGTGTCCTCTGTCCAGTGTCCTCAGTCCTCTGTCCAGTGTCCTCAGTCCAGTGTCCTCAGTTCTCTGTCCAGTGTCCTCAGTTCTCTGTCCAGTGTCCTCTGTCCAGTGTCCTCTGTCCAGTGTCTGTGTTCTTTTGCCACATCTTAATCTTTCATTTTTTATTAACCAGTCTGAAATATATATTTTTCTTTGCGACTCTGCCTGTTAAATCTTCAGAGCTGCTACTTAATTATGCTTCCTGCTTTACTGCCGGAGACAACTATATTGTAGTCTATGGGCCCGTATCCACAAAGCATTCAATGTCATATTAATGTTGTTCATTTATGATGTTAAAAGCTAAACAGATTTTTTAATCAGCAGTCCTACAGTGAGATGTTTTTATGGCTAACAGGCCCTTGGCCCTAATTTACCAACCTGACACTATTTAAGTAGACCTATTTGTTAAATATTCATGCATATTAACACACAATTATACAAGCATATGCCTAATACATGACACTGGTGGTCTCTTTGTAGGATATACAGCACCTTTGCAAAGTATTCAGACCCCTTGAATTTTTCCACATTTTGTTACATTACAGCCTTATTCTAAAATGGATGACTTTTTCCACTCATCAATCTACACACAATACCCCATAATGACATCACAATACCCCATAATGACATCACAATACCCCCATAATGACATCACAATACCCCCATAAAGCAAACACAGGTTTTTTAGAAAAACCTGGTTGCAAAACCCCCAGAAATATCACATTTACATAAGTATGAGACCCTTTACTCAATACTTTGTTGAAATATGTTTGGCAGCGATTACAGCCTTGACCTTTCTTTTTTTCCTCATGGTCAGAAGAGTCGTTAGGTGCCTTTTAGAAAACTCCAAGTGGGCTGTCGTGCTTTTTACTGAGCAGTGGCTTCCATCTGGCCCCTCTACCATAAAGGCCTCATTGGTGGAGTGCTTCTGGAAGGTTCTCTCATCTCTACAGAGGAACTCTGGAGCTTTGTTAGAATGACTAATCAGATTCTTGGTCACCTCCCTGACCAAGGCCCTTCTCCCCCGATTGCTCAGTTTGGCCATGCAGCCATCTCTAGGAAGAGTCTTGGTGGTTCCAAATGTCTTCTATTTAAGAATGATAGGTGCCACTGTGTTCTTGGGGACCTTCATAAATGTTGGGGACCTGCATAAACGTTTTGGTACCCTTCCCCAGATCTGTGGCTTGACACAATCCCATCTCGGAGCTCTACAGACAATTCCTTCGACCTCGTGTCTTTGTTTTTGCTCTGACATGCACTGTCAACTGTGGGACCTTATATAGACAGCTGTGTGCCTTTCCCAATCATGTCCAATCAATTGAATTTACCACAGGTTGACTCCAATCAACTTGTAGAAACATCAAGGATGATCAATGGTAACAGGATGCACCTGAGCTTAATTTTGAGTATATATATATATATATATATATATATATATATATATATATATATATATATATTTCTAAAAACCTGCTTTTGTACAGCCGTGGCCAAAAGTTGGGAACGACACAAATATTAATTTTCACAAAATCTGCTGCCTCTGTTTGTATGATGGCAATTTGTATATACTCCAGAATGTTATAAAGATTGATCAGATGAATTGCAATTAATTGCAAAGTCCCTCTTTGCCATGCAAATGAACTGAATCCCCCAAAAACATTTCCACTGCATTTCAGCCCTGCCACAAAAGGACCTACTGACATCATGTCAGTGATTCTCTCGTTAACACAGGTGGGGGGGGTTGACGAGAACACGGCTGGAGATCCCTCTGTCATGTTGATTGGGTTCGAATAACAGACTGGAAGCTTCAAAAGGAGGGTGGTGCTTGGAATCATTGTTCTTCCTCTGTCAACCATGGTTACCTGCAAAGAAATATGTGCCATCATCATTGCTTTGCACAAAAAGGGCTTCACAGGCAAGGATATTGCTGCCGGTAAGATTGCACCTAAATCAACCATTTATTGGATCGTCAAGAACTTCAAGGAGAGCGGTTCAATTGTTGTGAAGAAGGCTTCAAGGCGCCCAAGGAAGTCCAGCAAGCGCCAGGACCGTCTCCTAAAGTTGATTCAGCTGCGGGATCTGGGCACCACCAGTACAGAGCTTGCTCGGGAATGGCAGCAGGCAGGTGTGAGTGCATCTGCACGCACAGTGAGGCAAAGATTTTTGGAGGATGGCCTTGTGTCAAGAAGGGCAGCAAAGAAGCCACTTCTCTCCAGGAAAAACATCAGGGACAGACTGATATTCTGCAAAAGGTACAGGGATTGGACTGCTGAGGACTGGGGTAAAGTCATTTTCTCTGATGAATCCCCTTTCCGATTGTTTGGGGCATCTGGAAAAAAGCTTGTCCGGAGAAGACAAGGTGAGCACCACCATCAGTCCTGTGTCATGCCAACAGTAAAGCATCCTGAGACCATTCATGTGTGGGGTTGCTTCTCAGCCAAGGGAGTGGGCTCACTCAACTTCTCCCAACCATCCAGGAACAGTTTGGTGAACAATGCCTTTTCCAGCATGATGGAGCACCTTGCCATAAGGCAAAAGTGATAACTAAGTGCCTCGGGGAACAAAACATCGATATTTTGGGTCCATGGCCAGGAAACTCCCCAGACCTTAATCCCATTGAGAACTTGTGGTCAATCGTCAAGGAGGTGGGTGGACAAACAAAAACCCACAAATTCTGACAAACTCCAAGCATTGATTATGCAAGAATGGGCTGCCATCAGTCAGGATGTGGCCCAGAAGTTAATTGACAGCATGCCAGGGCGGATTGCAGAGGTCTTGAAAAAGAAGGGTCAACACTGCAAATATTGACTCTTTGCATCAACTTCATGTAATTGTCAATAAAAGCCTTGGACACTTGTGAAATGCTTGTCATTATACTTCAGTATTCCATAGTAACATCTGACAAAAATATCTAAAGACACTGAAGCAGCAGGCTTAGAAAATGTATATTTGTCATTCTCAAAACTTTTGGCCACGACTGTAGATTGAGGGATAAAAATAATAATAACTCAAGAAAATGTTTTTTTTTTTAATCAATGGGTCTTAATACTATCCAAATGCAGGAGTCTCTGCCTCTGCAGGGGTGCAGGAGTCTCAGCCTCTGCAGGAGTCTCTGCCTCTGCAGTGGTGCAGGAGTCTCTGCCTCTGCAGTGGTGCAGGAGTCTCAGCCTCTGCAGGAGTCTCTGCCTCTGCAGTGGTGCAGGAGTCTCAGCCTCTGCAGTGGTGCAGGAGTCTCAGCCTCTGCAGTGGTGCAGGAGTCTCAGCCTCTGCAGTGGTGCAGGAGTCTCTGCCTCTGCAGTGGTGCAGGAGTCTCTGCCTCTGCAGTGGTGCAGGAGTCTCTGCCTCTGCAGTGGTGCAGGAGTCTCTGCCTCTGCAGTGGTGCAGGAGTCTCTGCCTCTGCAGTGGTGCAGGAGTCTCAGCCTCTGCAGTGGTGCAGGAGTCTCAGCCTCTGCAGAGGTGCAGGAGTCTCTGCCTCTGCAGAGGTGCAGGAGTCTCTGCCTCTGCAGAGGTGCAGGAGTCTCTGCCTCTGCAGTGGTGCAGGAGTCTCTGCCTCTGCAGTGGTGCAGGAGTCTCTGCCTCTGCAGTCAGTCTCTGCAACCTGTCTACCTAGGAGACTAGTCAGCAAGAACAGCTTTTGTCCACTAGAGATCTCTGTTGTCCATCAGTAAAACCAAACCTATTCTCATGAAGTGCTGAGCAGTGTTCAATTCAATATGTTGTGATCGGGGTTGGTGCTTGATCAAATGTCTTGTGGGTGGCTTAGAAACGGAAGACATGATGTTCATAATAACAGTTTGCTCAAGTTTTATTCACAGAAATATAAAGTTATGTCAAGTACATCACTCAGTACAAAATTGCACAGACTCTTAAACTCAGCCAGACAACATAAATCAACACTACATGTTAAGTAAGGTGAAGAGGACACCGGTCCGACACTAGCCTCTGATATGTGACCAAGTCTGCTGTGACTCACTGGTTGCACTGAGAACAATGAAGAATGACATCAATAAGACTCGGTAGGAAAATGTCATTTACAACAGCTGAGGAATAAATACTCTTAAAAAAAGAATACAATTTTAATTGGCACATTTACCATGAACTGCCCTTCCCCTCCCCTCCCCTCCCCTCCCCTCCTCTTGTCAGTCTGATATGGCCATTATGGTGACAACGACCGTTGCCCTATGCTAGACAGGACTAATTACAAAATGCTGTTTTAATACAAACCTGTTGCCGATTCTGTCCTAGCATGACCATCTAGGAACTACTGTACAGTTCTAGGTCCTTCCCGTAGGCCCCTGCCCCCTAGACTTCACCATGCAGCAGTGCCAGTATGAGGCACTAAGTCCCCCAATCTATGGTCGCCAAATCCCCCAAACTACGGTTGTCAAGTCCCCCAAACTACGGTCACCAAGTCCCCCAAACTACGGTCACCAAGTCCCCCAATCTACGGTCGCCAAGTCCCCCAATCTACGGTCGTCAAGTCCCCCAATCTACGGTCGCCAAGTCCCCCAAACTACGGTCGCCAAGTCCCCCAAACTACGGTCTCCAAGTCCCCCAAACTACGGTCGCCAAGTCCCCCAATCTACGGTCGCCAAGTCCCCCAAACTACGGTCGCCAAGTCCCCCAAACTACGGTCGCCAAGTCCCCCAAACTACGGTCGCCAAGTCCCCCAAACTAAGGTCGCCAAGTCCCCCAAACTACGGTCGCCAAGCCCCCAAACTACGGTCGCCAAGTCCCCCAAACTACGGTCGCCAAGTCCCCTAAACTACAATCGCCAAGTCCCCTAAACTACGGTCGCCAAGATCCCTAAACTATGGTCGCCAAGTCCCCTAAACTATGGTCGCCAAGATCCCTAAACTACGGTCGCCAAGTCCCCTAAACTATGGTCGCCAAGTCCCCTAAACTACGGTCGCCAAGTCCCCTAAACTATGGTCGCCAAGTCCCCTAAACTACGGTCGCCAAGTCCCCTAAACTATGGTCGCCAAGTCCCCTAAACTACGGTCGCCAAGTCCCCTAAACTACGGTCGCCAAGTCCCCTAAACTACGGTCGCCAAGTCCCCTAAACTATGGTCGCCAAGTCCCCTAAACTATGGTCGCCAAGTCCCCTAAACTACGGTCGCCAAGTCCCCCAAACTACGGTCGCCAAGTCCCCTAAACTACGGTCGCCAAGTCCCCTGAACTACGGTCGCCAAGTCCCCCTGTTTCAGCTGGTTTTCCTGTATTCTAATTCCATAATCAACCAGTTCTGTAGAACGTTCCAAACCAATTTTTTGAAATGAGTCCAAGTCTTCAGGTGTCTGGAAATGATATGATACCTCAGACAGAAAACCGTCACACAACGGGGCGGTATAGGACCAGGTTAAGGAAACAACAGTAGCACATCACACATCAGGCTTGGGGCTGGACATCACAAGAGGTTAGTCAAACTCATAGAGGTCAGCCAGAACAATCCTCTGATATAGCTGATCATATCACTATTGCATGGCTTTCAAACAGCTGTCTTGGAGGTGCTTGCCATCGTACAGCACCTTTGTGTCTGTATGGAAGATACCCCTTACAGTATATTCTGGATTGTCCCCATCAACAACCGTCCCATAGATCAGTGGAAACTAAACATGTTGAATATTATGCATTGAATTTGACTGAATTACAGTAGCAGCCTTCGATGTCAAGCTGCACCATGTTGATATGTGAGCTGGAATGCTGAGCTGTGTTCCGGTAGGTGGAGATGTGAGCTGGAATGCTGAGCTGTGTTCCGGTAGGTGGAGATGTGAGCTGGAATGCTGAGCTGTGTTCCGGTAGGTGGAGATGTGAGCTGGAATGCTGAGCTGTGTTCTGGTAGGTGGAGATGTGAGCTGGAATGCTGAGCTGTGTTCCGGTAGGTGGAGATGTGAGCTGGAATGCTGAGCTGTGTTCCGGTAGGTGGAGATGTGAGCTGGAATGCTGAGCTGTGTTCCGGTAGGTGGAGATCTGAGCTGTGTTCCGGTAGGTGGAGATGTGAGCTGGAATGCTGAGCTGTGTTCCGGTAGGTGGAGATGTGAGCTGGAATGCTGAGCTGTGTTCCGGTAGGTGGAGATCTGAGCTGTGTTCCGGTAGGTGGAGATGTGAGCTGGAATGCTGAGCTGTGTTCCGGTAGGTGGCGATGTGAGCTGGAATGCTGAGCTGTGTTCCGGTAGGTGGAGATCTGAGCTGTGTTCCGGTAGGTGGAGATCTGAGCTGTGTTCCGGTAGGTGGAGATCTGAGCTGTGTTCCGGTAGGTGGAGATCTGAGCTGTGTTCCGGTAGGTGGAGATGTGAGCTGGAATGCTGAGCTGTGTTCCGGTAGGTGGAGATGTGAGCTGGAATGCTGAGCTGTGTTCCGGTAGGTGGAGATGTGGATCATGTTTTCAGGGTTGGGGTCAATTCCATTGAAATTCCAGCCAATTCAGGAAGTACACTGAGATTCCAAATTCTCTTTATTGCTTTTCAAGAGGACAATGTGGAATTGGAATTTGGTTTACTTTCTGAATTGACAAGAATCGAAATGACCCCAACCCTGCATAACTTATCACCTTGACCTGAGGTCATCACTGCCAATGATCACATCATATGATCAAAGCGCTGTGTAACTGACAAGCACTAGGACCTTTTGCCTGTACACTGAGAACATCTCAAATAACACTAACACACCCATTACTATTATTGATGTTACCATTCATTTTGGCAAAGCTATAGGAAAAGAAAGCGGGTTGAACTCCCCTTGGGGACAGTGAGGATATCCGGGACAGACTACAAACAGCTTCACAAACAATAGGGATATGCTCAAGAGGGCCTGGGGAGGAAAACCATTTAGGTAGGTAGCTTCAGCCCTGGTTACTTAGCAGGGCGGTGACAGAGGCTTTGTTCCTAGGGAATTGTGGGTAGGGCAGACAGGAAGTGGTCTGGTGAAGTGAATCAAAACCTCCACTGGGCCACTTCCTCTCTCTCTCTCTCTCTCTCTCTCTCTCTCTCTCTCTCTCTCCACCATCCCTGTCTCTCTCCATCCATCCCTGTGTCTCCATCCCTGTCTCTCTCTCGCTCTCCTTCCATCCCTCTCATCACTCTCTCCCTCCATCCCATCTCTCCATTCATCCCTCTCCACCCATCCCATCTCTCTCCCTCCATCCCATCTCTCCCTCTCTCCTCCATCCATCCCATCTCTCTCCCTCTCCATCCCAACCCTCTCCCTCCCATCCATCACTCTCTCCCCCTCTCTCCATCCATCTCTCTCCTCCTCCATCCATCCCGCTGTCTCCATTCATCCCTCCCTCTCTCTCTCTCCTCACACTCAAGACTAAATCATCTGTTTCTTCATATCCTTAATGTCAGCTGATGAGTGTGGCCACAGAGCCAGTGGTGAACTGGACACAGACACACATTGGAGAAACAGGACATCTCTTGGAACACTAACAAGCAAATAAACAAGATAATGAGTGATCCATGTCCATCTACACTCCCCAGGCAGCCATGCCATTTCACCTATTTAGTCCAAATCCCTGTATGTCCTGTGTCTCAGCCAATGAGAGCTCCCGGTTTGGTTGCGCCCAGTCTCAGTAGAAGGAGTACTGGTTCTCCACAGCTCTGGCCCTGCGTGTTCCGTCTGTCTCTTGGTAGTCCTCCGAGGCACCACTAGAGGGATCTAACAGACGTTCTGAGCTGTTGCTCCTGCTAACCAACCCCTCGCCTCCTCCGCTGCCTGGCTCACCACGGGAGTGGGAAGGAAAGGCGATGGGCGAGGATGAGGAGCTGGATGATATCGGGGTGTCGGAGGGGGGCCCTGCCGGCAGCGAGAACCCAGGGAGGTGAAGGGTTGGGTCAGTCCAGCAGCCTTGGTCCCTGGGTGGGGTGGGGAGCTGAGGCACGGTCACATCTGTGTGAGAGCAGTAGAGAGAGACGGGATATCTGTCTGTAAGAAAAGAGCAGTGTTAAAGAGGCCTGATACAGTTTGTTTTATCAAAGTATCTTTCATTAAAATGCCAAACATAAAACACAAGTGTTGACGACCTTCTATACCATCACCTCTCTTGGTGGGACAACAACAGTAGTGCCACTGATGAAAACACGGCTGAACAGCGTCTATCAATTACGCTTTTTACACGCTGGACCAACAACCCACTGTGTGTGTGTGTCCGAGGGAAACAGAGGGTCTCTTTGTGAGTGTTGGGGCCTGAGGCTGGGCCTGTTGTATAATCACCCCCCTCTCTCTCTCCCCCGTCTCTCCCTATGCACAGGAGGGCATTCATCCCCTGCCAGGCGAGTGGGTGGTTTGCGGTGGGGGTTGGGGCGGGGGGCTGGTCACTGGTTAAAACATCTAGTTAAAGGTTTTAAGACTGAGGAAAACATCAGTCTGAGGTCATCCTGCTGAAAGGTTGCTGACTTCTTCCCAAGCGATTCACTGGACCGAACGATGTTGCTGTTTCCAGCCAGACGTCAGACTGTCCTCTTTAATAACAAGGGTCAGACAGAGCTACCCAGGTGCTGTCCAAACATGACAAACTGTTTCTAGAAGGACGTTCTCAACATTGGACCAGTTAAGAGAGCTTTAGAGTATATATATTGTAATGAAACAGCAGAGAGCAGGCCGAGAGGTCAGGCAGGGAGCAGGCCGAGAGGTCAGGCAGGGAGCAGGTCGAGAGGTCAGGCAGGGAGGAGGTCGAGAGGTCAGGCAGGGAGCAGGTCGAGAGGTCAGGCAGGGAGCAGGCCGAGAGGTCAGGCAGGGAGCAGGTCGAGAGGTCAGGCAGGGAGCAGGTCGAGAGGTCAGGCAGGGAGGAGGTCGAGAGGTCAGGCAGGGAGCAGGTCGAGAGGTCAGGCAGGGAGCAGGTCGAGAGGTCAGGCAGGGAGGAGGTCGAGAGGTCAGGCAGGGAGCAGGCCGAGAGGTCAGGCAGGGAGCAGGTCGAGAGGTCAGGCAGGGAGCAGGTCGAGAGGTCAGGCAGGGAGGAGGTCGAGAGGTCAGGCAGGGAGCAGGTCGAGAGGTCAGGCAGGGAGCAGGTCGAGAGGTCAGGCAGGGAGCAGGCCGAGAAGTCAGGCAGGGAGCAGGTCGAGAGGTCAGGCAGGGAGCAGGTCGAGAGGTCAGGCAGGGAGGAGGTCGAGAGGTCAGGCAGGGAGTAGGTCGAGACATCAGGCAGGTCGAGAGGTCAGACAGGGAGCAGGTCGAGAGGTCAGGCAGGGAGCAGGTCGAGACGTCAGGCAGGGAGCAGGTCGAGAGGTCAGGCAGGGAGCAGGTCGAGAGGTCAGGCAGGGAGCAGGTCGAGACATCAGGCAGGGAGCAGGTCAGGCAGGGAGCAGGTCGAGAGGTCAGGAAGGGAGCAGGTCGAGACGTCAGGCAGGGAGTAGGTTGAGATGTCAGGCAGGGAGCAGGTCAGGCAGGGAGCAGGTCGAGAGGTCAGACAGGGAGCAGGTCGAGACGTCAGGCAGGGAGCAGGTCGAGACGTCAGGCAGGGAGCAGGTCGAGACGTCAGGCAGGGAGCAGGTCGAGGCAGGGAGCAGGTCGAGACATCAGGCAGGGAGCAGGTCAGGCAGGGAGCAGGTCGAGACATCAGGCAGGGAGCAGGTCAGGCAGGGAGCAGGTCGAGACATCAGGCAGGGAGCAGGTCGAGACGTCAGGCAGGGAGCAGGTCGAGACGTCAGGCAGGGAGCAGGTCAGGCAGGGAGCAGGTCGAGACATCAGGCAGGGAGCAGGTCAGGCAGGGAGCAGGTCGAGACGTCAGGCAGGGAGCAGGTCGAGACGTCAGGCAGGGAGCAGGTCGAGACGTCAGGCAGGGAGCAGGTCGAGACGTCAGGCAGGGAGCAGGTCGAGACGTCAGGCAGGGAGCAGGTCTCGAACCCTCGACTCCGAGGTCTGGCGGTATCCACTGTGCCGTAAAAGCTCAAACTGCAGAGTAGATTTCCGTGCTTATAAACCCTGGGTCGTTACAATATACTCTGCTCCAAAAAATAAAGGGAACACTAAAATAACACATCCTAGATCTGAATGAATGAAATATTCTTATTAAATACTTTTTTCTTTACATAGTTGAATGTGCTGACAACAAAATCACACAAAAATGATCAATGGAAATCAAATTTATCAACCCATGAAGGTCTGGATTTGGAGTCACACTCAAAATTAAAAGTGGAAAACCACACTACAGGCGGATCCAACTTTGATGTAATGTCCTTAAAACAAGTCAAAATGAGGCTCAGTAGTGTGTGTGGCCTCCACGTGCTTGTATGACCTCCCTACAACGCCTGGGCATGTTCCTGATGAGGTCTCCTGAGGGATCTCCTCCCAGACCTGGACTAAAGCATCCGCCAACTCCTGGACAATCTGTGGTGCAACGTGGCGTTGGTGGATGGAGCAAGACATGATGTCCCAGATGTGCTCAATTGGATTCAGGTCTTGGGAACGGGTGGGCCAGTCCATAGCATCAATGCCTTCCTCTTGCAGGAACTGCTGACACACTCCAGCCACATGAGGTCTAGCATTGTCTTGCATTAGGAGGAACCCAGGGCCAACTGCACCAGCATATGGTCTCACAAGGGGTCTGAGGATCTCATCTCGGTACCTAATGGCAGTCAGGCTACCTCTGGCGAGAACATGGAGGGCTGTGCGGCGCCCCAAAGAAATGCCACCCCACACCATGACTGACCCACCGCCAAACCGGTCATGCTGGAGGATGTTGCAGGCAGCAGAACGTTCTCCACGGCGTCTCCAGACTGTCATGTCTGTCACATGTGCTCAGTGTGAACCTGCTTTCATCTGTGAAGAGCACAGTGGCGAATTTGCCAATCTTGGTGTTCTCTGGCAAATGCCAAACGTCCTGCACGGTGTTGGGCTGTAAGCACAACCCCCACCTATGGACATCGGGCCCTCATACCACCCTCATGGAGTCTGACGGTTTGAGCAGACACATGCACATTTATGGCCTGCTGGAGGTCATTTTGCAGGGCTCTGGCAGTGCTCCTCCTGCTCCTCCTTGCACAAAGGCGGCGGTAGCGGTCCTGCTGCTGGGTTGTTGCCCTCCTACGGCCTCCTCCACGTCTCCTGATGTACTGGCCTGTCTCCGGGTAGCACCTCCATGCACTGGACACTACGCTGACAGACACAGCAAACCTTGCCAAAGCTCGCATTGATGTGCCATCCTGGATGAGCTGTACTACCTGAGCCACTTGCGTGGGTTGTAGACTCCGTCTCATGCTACCACTAGAGTGAAAGCACCGCCAGCATTCAAAAGTGACCAAAACATCAGCCAGGAAGCATAGGAACTGAGAAGTGGTCTGTGGTCCCCACCTGCAGAACCACTCCTTTATTGGGGGTGTCTTGCTAATTGCCTATAATTTCCACCTGTTGTCTAATCCATTTGCATAACAGCATGTGCAATTTATTGTCAATCAGTGTTGCTTCCTAAGTGGACAGTTTGATTTCACAGAAGTGTGATTGACTTGGAGTTACATTGTGTTGTTTAAGTGTTCCCTTTATTTTTTTGAGCAGTGTATATAAACCTGTTGTTCATGTTTAGAGGTGTGTGTGTGTGGTGTACCTGTGGTGGTGTGTGTGGTTTGGCCGTACCTGTGTGGGGGGGGGGGGGGGGGGTACCTGTGGGGGTGGGGGTGTGGTGTACCTGTGGAGGTGTGTGTGTGGTGTACCTGTGGGGGTGTGTGTGTGGTGTACCTTTGGGGGTGTGGGGGTGGTGTACCTGTGGGGGTGTGTGTGTGGTGTACCTGTGGGGGTGTGTGTGTGGTGTACCTGTGGGGGTGTGTGTGTGTGGTTTGGCCGTACCTGTGGGGGGTCTGTGTGTGTGGTTTGGCCGTACCTGTGGGCGGGTGTGTGTGTGTGGTTTGGCCGTACCTGTGGGGGGGGTGTGTGTGTGGTTTGGCCGTACCTGTGTGTGGGGGGGGGGGGGGGGGGGGTTGGCCGTACCTGTGGTGGGTGTGTGTGTGTGTTGGCCGTACATGTGGTGGGGGTGTGTGTGTGTTGGCCGTACCTGTGTGGGGGTGTGTGGTGTGTGTGTTGGGCGTACCTGTGGGGGTTTGTGTGTTGGGCGTACCTGTGGGGGTGTGTGTGTTGGGCGTACCTGTGGGGGTGTGTGTGTTGGGCGTACCTGTGGGGGTGTGTGTGTTGGGCGTACCTGTGGGGGTGTGTGTGTTGGGCGTACCTGTGGGGGTGTGTGTGGTTTGGCCGTACCTGTGGGGGTGTGTGTGTTGGGCGTACCTGTGGGGGTGTGTGTGTTGGGCGTACCTGTGGGGGTGTGTGTGTTGGGCGTACCTGTGGGGGTGTGTGTGTTGGGCGTACCTGTGGGGGTGTGTGTGTTGGGCGTACCTGTGGGGGTACCCTGTACTTGTACGTAGGAACGCAGTGTGATGTCAGCAGAGCCCCCCGACTCCAGAGGGATGGGGTGGGCATGGAAGTGCCTGAGCATATCTGACACGGTGTGGAACCACAGATGATGAACATGACACTGACCGTTACCATTCACCGACAGACGCAGGTGCTGGGGGGAAGAGAGAGGAGGAGAAGGGGAGCGGGGGGGAATTGTGAGTAATATAAAGTTCCACTTATAACACTCCTGTACATTAATGTAAGAGAGAGAGGGAAAATGAGAGGTTAAAAATAAGTAGAAGGGGAAGAATAGAGAGAGGAGTAGAGAGGTGAGAGAGGGGAAGAGAGAGGTGAGAGAGGGGAAGAGAGAGGTGAGAGAGGGGAAGAGAGGTGAGAGAGGGGAAGAGAGGTGAGAGAGGGGAAGAGAGAGGTGAGTGAGGAGTAGAGAGGGGAAGAGAGAGGTGAGTGAGGAGTAGAGAGGTGAGTGAGGGGAAGAGAGGTGAGTGGGGAGTAGAGAGGGGAAGAGAGAGGTGAGTGAGGAGTAGAGAGGTGAGAGAGGGGAAGAGAGAGGTGAGTGAGGAGTAGAGAGGTGAGTGAGGGGAAGAGAGAGGTGAGTGAGGAGTAGAGAGGAGTAACGAGGGGAAGAGAGGTGAGTGAGGAGTAGAGAGGGGAAGAGAGGAGTAGAGAGATGAAGAGAGGTGAAGAGAGGTGAGTGGGGAGTAGAGAGGGGAAGAGAGAGGTGAGTGAGGGGAAGAGAGAGATGAGTGAGGAGTAGAGAGGAGTAGAGAGGTGAGTGAGGAGTAGAGAGGTGAAGAGAGCGGAGTGAGGAGTAGAGGTGAAGAGAGGTGAGTGAGGAGTAGAGAGGTGAGTGAGGAGTAGAGAGGTGAAGAGAGGTGAGTGAGGAGTAGAGAGGTGAAGAGAGAGGTGAGTGAGGAGTAGAGAGGTGAGTGAGGAGTAGAGAGGTGAAGAGAGGTGAGTGAGGAGTAGAGAGTTGAAGAGAGAGGTGAGTGAGTAGAGAGGTGAGTGAGGAGTAGAGAGGTGAGGAGAGAGGTGAGTGAGGAGTAGAGAGGTGAAGAGAGGAGTAAAGAGGTGAAGAGAGAGTGAGTGAGGAGTAGAGAGTTGAAGAGAGAGGTGAGTGAGGAGTAGAGAGGTGAAGAGAGGAGTAAAGAGTTGAAGAGAGAGGTGAGTGAGGAGTAGAGAGGAGTAGAGAGGTGAGTGAGGAGTAGAGAGGTGAAGAGAGGTGAGTGAGGAGTAGAGAGTTGAAGAGAGAGGTGAGTGAGGAGTAGAGAGGTGAGTGAGGAGTAGAGAGGTGAGTGAGGAGTAGAGAGGTGAGTGAGGAGTAAGAGGTGAAGAGAGGTGAGTGAGGAGTAGAGAGTTGAAGAGAGAGGTGAGTGAGGAGTAGAGAGGTGAGTGAGGAGTAGAGAGGAGTAGAGAGGTGAGAGAGGTGAGTGGGGAGTAGAGGAGTAGAGAGGAGTAGAGAGGTGAGTGAGGAGTAGAGAGGTGAGTGAGGAGTAGAGAGGTGAGAGAGGAGTAGAGAGGTGAGTGAGAAGTAGAGAGGTGAGTGAGGAGTAGAGAGGAGGAGAGGTGAGAGAGGAGTAGAGAGGTGAGTGAGAAGTAGAGAGGTGAAGAGAGGTGAGTGAGGAGTAGAGAGGTGAAGAGAGGTGAGTGAGGAGTAGAGAGGTGAGTGAGGAGTAGAGAGGAGTAGAGAGATGAGTGAGGAGTAGAGAGCTGAGTGAGGAGTAGAGAGGTGACGAGAGAGGTGAGTGAGGAATAGAGAGGAGTAGAGAGGTGAAGAGAGAGGTGAGTGAGGAGTAGAGAGGAGAAGAGAGAGGTGAGTGAGGAGTAGAGAGGAGTAGAGAGGTGAGTGAGGAGTAGAGAGTTGAAGAGAGAGCTGAGTGAGGAGTAGAGTGGTGAGTGAGGAGTAGAGAGGTGAGTGATGAGTAGAGAGGTGAGTGAGGAGTAGAGAGGTGAGAGAGGTGAGTGAGAAGTAGAGAGGTGAAGAGAGGTGAGTGAGGAGTAGAGAGGTGAAGAGAGGTGAGTGAGGAGTAGAGAGGAGTAGAGAGGTGAGTGAGGAGTAGAGAGGTGAAGAGAGGTGAGTGAGGAGTAGAGAGTTGAAGAGAGAGGTGAGTGAGGAGTAGAGAGGTGAGAGGAGTAGAGAGGTGAGTGAGGAGTAGAGAGGTGAGTGAGGAGTAGAGAGGTGAAGAGAGGTGAGTGAGGAGTAGAGAGTTGAAGAGAGAGGTGAGTGAGGAGTAGAGAGGGTGAGTGAGGAGTAGAGAGGAGTAGAGAGGTGAGAGAGGTGAGTGGGGAGTAGAGGAGTAGAGAGGAGTAGAGAGGTGAGTGAGGAGTAGAGAGGTGAGTGAGGAGTAGAGAGGTGAGAGAGGAGTAGAGAGGTGAGTGAGAAGTAGAGAGGTGAGTGAGGAGTAGAGAGGAGGAGAGGTGAGAGAGGAGTAGAGAGGTGAGTGAGAAGTAGAGAGGTGAAGAGAGGTGAGTGAGGAGTAGAGAGGTGAAGAGAGGTGGAGTGAGGAGTAGAGAGGTGAGTGAGGAGTAGAGAGGAGTAGAGAGATGAGTGAGGAGTAGAGAGCTGAGTGAGGAGTAGAGAGGTGACGAGAGAGGTGAGTGAGGAATAGAGAGGAGTAGAGAGGTGAAGAGAGAGGTGAGTGAGGAGTAGAGAGGAGAAGAGAGAGGTGAGTGAGGAGTAGAGAGGTGAGTGAGGAGTAGAGAGTTGAAGAGAGAGCTGAGTGAGGAGTAGAGAGGTGAGTGAGGAGTAGAGAGGTGAGTGATGAGTAGAGAGGTGAGTGAGGAGTAGAGAGGTGAGAGAGGTGAGTGAGAAGTAGAGAGGTGAAGAGAGGTGAGTGAGGAGTAGAGAGGTGAAGAGAGGTGAGTGAGGAGTAGAGAGGAGTAGAGAGGTGAGTGAGGAGTAGAGAGGTGAGTGAGGAGTAGAGAGGAGTAGAGAGCTCAGTGAGGAGTAGAGAGGTGACGAGAGAGGTGAGTGAGGAATAGAGAGGAGTAGAGAGGTGAAGAGAGAGGTGAAGAGAGAGGTGAGTGAGGAGTAGAGAGGTGAGTGAGGAGTAGAGGGGAGAGTGAGGAGTAGAGAGGTGAGTGAGGAGTAGAGAGGAGTAGAGAGGTGAGTGAGGAGTAGAGGGGAGAGTGAGGAGTAGAGAGGTGAGTGAGGAGTAGAGAGGTGAGTGAGGAGTAGAGAGGTGAAGAGAGAGGTGAGTGAGGAGTAGAGAGGTGAGTGAGGAGTAGAGATGAGTGAGGAGTAGAGAAGGGGAAGAGAGGTGAGTGAGGAGTAGAGAGGGTGAGTGAGGAGTAGAGAGGTGAAGAGAGAGGTGAGTGAGGAGTAGAGAGGTGAGTGTGGAGTAGAGAGGTGAGTGAGGAGTAAAATAAGTAGAAGGGGAAGAATAGAGAGAGGAGTAGAGAGGTGAGAGAGGGGAAGAGAGAGGTGAGAGAGGGAAGAGAGGGGAAGAGAGAGGTGAGTGAGGAGTAGAGAGGGGAAGAGAGAGGTGAGTGAGGAGTAGAGAGGTGAGTGAGGGGAAGAGAGGTGAGTGGGGAGTAGAGAGGGGAAGAGAGAGGTGAGTGAGGAGTAGAGAGGTGAGAGAGGGGAAGAGAGAGGTGAGTGAGGAGTAGAGAGGTGAGTGAGGGGAAGAGAGAGGTGAGTGAGGAGTAGAGAGGAGTAACGAGGGGAAGAGAGGTGAGTGAGGAGTAGAGAGGGGAAGAGAGGAGTAGAGAGATGAAGAGAGGTGAAGAGAGGTGAGTGGGGAGTAGAGAGGGGAAGAAGAGGTGAGTGAGGGGAAGAGAGAGATGAGTGAGGAGTAGAGAGGAGTAGAGAGGTGAGTGAGGAGTAGAGAGGTGAAGAGAGCGGAGTGAGGAGTAGAGAGGTGAAGAGGTGAGTGAGGAGTAGAGAGGTGAGTGAGGAGTAGAGAGGTGAAGAGAGGTGAGTGAGGAGTAGAGAGGTGAAGAGAGAGGTGAGTGAGGAGTAGAGAGGAGTAGAGAGGTGAGTGAGGAGTAGAGAGGTGAAGAGAGGTGAGTGAGGAGTAGAGAGTTGAAGAGAGAGAGGAGTGAGGAGTAGAGAGGTGAGTGAGGAGTAGAGAGGTGAGTGAGGAGTAGAGAGGTGAAGAGAGGAGTAAAGAGGTGAAGAGAGAGGTGAGTGAGGAGTAGAGAGTTGAAGAGAGAGGTGAGTGAGGAGTAGAGAGGTGAAGAGAGAGGTGAGTGAGGAGTAGAGAGGTGAAGAGAGGAGTAAAGAGTTGAAGAGAGAGGTGAGTGAGGAGTAGAGAGGAGTAGAGAGGTGAGTGAGGAGTAGAGAGGTGAAGAGAGGTGAGTGAGGAGTAGAGAGTTGAAGAGAGAGGTGAGAGGAGTAGAGAGGTGAGTGAGGAGTAGAGAGGTGAGTGAGGAGTAGAGGTGAAGAGAGGTGAGTGAGGAGTAGAGAGTTGAAGAGAGAGGTGAGTGAGGAGTAGAGAGGAGTAGAGAGGTGAGAGAGGTGAGTGGGGAGTAGAGGAGTAGAGAGGTGAGTGAGGAGTAGAGAGGTGAGTGAGGAGTAGAGAGGTGAGAGAGGAGTAGAGAGGTGAGTGAGAAGTAGAGAGGTGAAGAGAGGTGAGTGAGGAGTAGAGAGGAGGAGAGGTGAGAGAGGAGTAGAGAGGTGAGTGAGAAGTAGAGAGGTGAGTGAGGAGTAGAGAGGTGAAGAGAGGTGAGTGAGGAGTAGAGAGGTGAGTGAGGAGTAGAGAGGAGTAGAGAGATGAGTGAGGAGTAGAGAGGAGTAGAGAGCTGAGTGAGGAGTAGAGAGGTGACGAGAGAGGTGAGTGAGGAATAGAGAGGAGTAGAGAGGTGAAGAGAGAGGTGAGTGAGGAGTAGAGAGGAGAAGAGAGAGGTGAGTGAGGAGTAGAGAGGAGTAGAGAGGTGAGTGAGGAGTAGAGAGTTGAAGAGAGAGCTGAGTGAGGAGTAGAGAGGTGAGTGAGGAGTAGAGAGGTGAGTGATGAGTAGAGAGGTGAGTGAGGAGTAGAGAGGTGAGAGAGGAGTAGAGAGGTGAGTGAGAAGTAGAGAGGTGAAGAGAGGTGAGTGAGGAGTAGAGAGGAGGAGAGGTGAGAGAGGAGTAGAGAGGTGAGTGAGAAGTAGAGAGGTGAAGAGAGGTGAGTGAGGAGTAGAGAGATGAAGAGAGGTGAGTGAGGAGTAGAGAGGAGTAGAGAGGTGAGTGAGGAGTAGAGAGGTGAGTGAGGAGTAGAGAGGAGTAGAGAGGTGACGAGAGAGGTGAGTGAGGAATAGAGAGGAGTAGAGAGGTGAAGAGAGAGGTGAGTGAGGAGTAGAGAGGTGAGTGAGGAGTAGAGAGGTGAGTGAGGAGTAGAGAGGTGAGTGAGGAGTAGAGGGGAGAGTGAGGAGTAGAGAGGAGTAGAGAGGTGAGTGAGGAGTAGAGAGGAGTAGAGAGGTGAGTGAGGAGTAGAGAGGTGAAGAGAGAGGTGAGTGAGGAGTAGAGAGGTGAGTGAGGAGTAGAAAGGTGAGTGAGGAGTAGAAAGGTGAGTGAGGAGTAGAGAGGAGTAGAGAGGTGAGTGAGGAGTAGAGAGGTGAGTGAGGAGTAGAGAGGTGAAGAGAGAGGTGTAGAGAGGTGAAGAGAGAGGTGAGTGAGGAGTAGAGAGGTGAGTGAGGAGTAGAGAGGTGAAGGGAGAGGTGAGTGAGGAGTAGAGAGGTGAGTGAGGAGTAGAGAGGTGGAGAGGGGTGAGTGAGGAGTAGAGAGGTGAGTGAGGAGTAGAGAGGTGAGTGAGGAGTAGAGAGGAGTAGAGAGGTGAGTGAGGAGTAGAGAGGTGAGTGAGGAGTAGAGAGGAGTAGAGAGGTGAGTGAGGAGTAGAGAGGGGAAGAGAGAGGTGAGTGAGGAGTAGAGAGATGAGTGAGGAGTCTTGAGGTGAGTGAGGAGTAGAGAGGAGTAGAGAGGTGAGTGAGGAGTAGAGAGATGAGTGAGGAGTAGAGAGGTGAGTGAGGAGTAGAGAGGAGTAGAGAGGTGAGTGAGGAGTAGAGAGGTGAGTGAGGAGTAGAGGAGTAGAGAGGTGAGTGAGGAGTAGAGAGGGGAAGAGAGAGATGAGTAGAGAGGTGAGTGAGGAGTAGAGAGGTGAGTGAGGAGTAGAGAGGTGAGTGAGGAGTAGAGAGGAGTAGAGAGGTGAGTGAGGAGTAGAGAGGTGAGTGAGGAGTAGAGAGGTGAGTGAGGAGTAGAGAGGTGAGTGAGGAGTAGAGGTGAGTGAGGAGTAGAGAGAAGTAGAGAGGTGAGTGAGGAGTAGAGAGGTGAGTGAGGAGTAGAGGAGTAGAGAGGTGAGTGAGGAGTAGAGAGGTGAGTGAGGAGTAGAGAGAGTAGAGAGGTGAGTGAGGAGTAGAGAGGTGAGTGGGGAGTAGAGAGGAGTAGAGAGGTGAGTGAGGAGTAGAGAGGTGAGTGAGGAGTAGAGAGGAGGGAAGGAGGTAGAAGTTACACCATATTGCTTATACCAATCAAATCCTCTCAGATCTCCACAAGTGCGTAGGGGGCCATTTGGGATTTGGCCTACCCCACCATACAGTGTGCTTACCCATAATATCCACACCAGTACTTAAGTCTGGGCTAAACAGGGACATTCTCAATAGTCTGTCAGCAACCTGTCCTGTTTCCTGAAAGTAAATCCTTCAGTTGGCATCTTATGTTTGAAGATCAGTGCATGTGAAGGGGAGGAGGTTTAGGTAAACCGCCTGCGATTGGCTGACCTTGCCCTGTCTGCGATTGGCTGACCTTGCCCTGTCTGCGATTGGCTGACCTTGCCCTGTCTGCGATTGGCTGACCTTGCCCTGTCTGCGATTGGCTGACCTTGCCCTGTCTGCGATTGGCTGACCTTGCCCTGTCTGCGATTGGCTGACCTTGCCCTGTCTGCGATTGGCTGACCTTGCCCTGTCTGCGATTGGCTGACCTTGCCCTGTCTGCGATTGGCTGACCTTGCCCTGTCTGCGATTGGCTGACCTTGCCCTGTCTGCGATTGGCTGACCTTGCCCTGTCTGCGATTGGCTGACCTTGCCTTGTCTGCGATTGGCTGACCTTTCCCTGTCTGCGATTGGCTGACCTTGGTATTTCCCTTTCTGTGATTGGCTGACCTTGGTGTTTCCCTTTCTGTGATTGGCTGACCTTGGTGTTTCCCTTTCTGTAATTGGCTGACCTTGGTGTTTCCCTTTCTGTAATTGGCTGACCTTGGTATTTCCCTTTATGTGATTGGCTGACCTTGGTATTTCCCTTTCTGTGATTGGCTGACCTTGGTGTTTCCCTTTCTGTGATTGGCTGACCTTGGTATTTCCCTTTCTGTGATTGGCTCACCTTAGCTTTGCCCTGGAAGTTAAAGGTGAGGACGTACTCTCCCGGGCGCGTCTCGCTTTGGCGAATCACAAACAGCCCGTGGCTCCTAGCTCCGCCCGCCAGCACCAGTTGGGCAGCACGCACGCGTGACAATGTCCCGTGGAACCATGGGTACTCCGCCAGGCTGGGTTCTGCCTCCGCCTCAGTCGCCCCGTCACCTAGAACCCCTGAAGGGAGGAGACAAAGATAAAGATCACATGATAAAAAGGTAGACCACCTTATTGATATTGAGTTGCAACCCCTTTTTGCCAACAGAACAGCCTCCATTTGTCAGGTCATGGACTCTACAAGGTGTTGAAAGCGTTCCACAGGGATGCTGGCCCATGTTGACTCTACAAGGTGTTGAAAGCGTTCCACAGGGATGCTGGCCCCATGTTGACTCTACAAGGTGTCGAAAGCGTTCCACAGGGATGCTGGCCCCATGTTGACTCCAGGGATGCTGGCCCCATGTTGACTCCATGTTGACTCTACAAGGTGTCGAAAGCGTTCCACAGGGATGCTGGCCCATGTTGACTCCAGGGATGCTGGCCCCATGTTGACTCTATAAGGTATCAAAAGCGTTCCACAGGGATGCTGGTCCATGTTGACTCTACAAGGTGTTGAAAGCGTTCCACAGGGATTCTGGCCCATGTTGACTCCAATGCTTCCCACATTTGTGTCAAGTTGGCTGGATGTCCTTTGGGTGGTGGAACCTTCTTGACATGCAGAGGAAACAGAACAGGGAGAAAAACCCAGCAGCGTTGCAGTTCTTGACACACTCAAACCAGTGCGCCTGGCACCTACTACCCTACCCCAATCAAAAAAGCACTTCAATATTTTGTCTTGCCCATTCCCCCTCTGAATGGCACACAGACACAATCCATGTCTCAAGGCTTAAAAATCCTTCTTTAACCCGTCTCCTCCCCTTCATCTACACTGGTTGAAGTGGATTTAACAAGTGACATCAATAAGGGATCATATCTTTCACCTGGATTCACCTGGTCAGTCTGTGTCATGGAATGTTTTGTACACTCAGGGTATAATAAGGATATGGCATTTAGCAGACACGTATCCAGGGCTACCTGCTATATGTGCACGCACTTACGGGCCATCAGTGTTACGGGCCATCCGTGTTACGGGCCACCCGTGTTACGGGCCACCCGTGTTACGGGCCACCCGTGTTACGGGCCATCCGTGTTACGGGCCATCCGTGTTACGGGCCATCCGTGTTACGGGCCATCCGTGTTACGGGCCATCAGTGTTACGGGCCATCAGTGTTACGGGCCATGAGTGTTACGGGCCATCAGTGTTACGGGCCATCCGTGTTACATGCCTAATCATAGAATCCCTATCAATAGGATCTCTATGGAGCTAGTTGTAATTGAACTTTTCAAACATTTAAAACCTTTTATTGTGGCATAAACACAACCAGTCATGATGTTTTCATCTGATTGTCAAACTACCACTTCAAAAAGGCCTCCTTTACTAGGCCGCTCACGTTCATCCACTAACAACACATCTCCTACTAGGCCGCTCACGTTCATCCACTAACAACACATCTCCTACTAGGCCGCTCACGTTCATCCACTAACAACACATCTCCTACTAGGCCGCTCACGTTCATCCACTAACAACACATCTCCTACTAGGCCGCTCACGTTCATCCACTAACAACACCTCTCCTACTAGGCCGCTCACGTTCATCCACTAACAACACCTCTCCTACTAGGCCGCTCACGTTCATCCACTAACAACACATCTCCTACTAGGCCGCTCACGTTCATCCACTAACAACACATCTCCTACTAGGCCGCTCACGTTCATCCACTAACAACACATCTCCTACTAGGCCGCTCACGTTCATCCACTAACAACACATCTCCTACTAGGCCGCTCACGTTCATCCACTAACAACACATCTCCTACTAGGCCGCTCACGTTCATCCACTAACAACACCTCTCCTACTAGGCCGCTCACGTTCATCCACTAACAACACATCTCCTACTAGGCCGCTCACGTTCATCCACTAACAACACCTCTCTACTAGGCCGCTCACGTTCATCTACTAACAACACATCTCCTACTAGGCCGCTCACGTTCATCCACTAACAACACCTCTCCTACTAGGCCGCTCACGTTCATCCACTAACAACACATCTCCTACTAGGCCGCTCACGTTCATCTACTAACAACACATCTCCTACTAGGCCGCTCACGTTCATCCACTAACAACACATCTCCTACTAGGCCGCTCACGTTCATCCACTAACAACACATCTCCTACTAGGCCGCTCACGTTCATCTACTAACAACACATCTCCTACTAGGCCGCTCACGTTCATCCACTAACAACACATCTCCTACTAGGCCGCTCACGTTCATCTACTAACAACACATCTCCTACTAGGCCGCTCACGTTCATCTACTAACAACACATCTCCTACTAGGCCGCTCACGTTCATCCACTAACAACACATCTCCTACTAGGCCGCTCACGTTCATCCACTAACAACACATCTCCTACTAGGCCGCTCACGTTCATCTACTAACAACACATCTCCTACTAGGCCGCTCACGTTCATCCACTAACAACACATCTCCTACTAGGCCGCTCACGTTCATCTACTAACAACACATCTCCTACTAGGCCGCTCACGTTCATCCACTAACAACACCTCTCCTACTAGGCCGCTCACGTTCATCCACTAACAACACATCTCCTACTAGGCCGCTCACGTTCATCCACTAACAACACCTCTCCTACTAGGCCGCTCACGTTCATCCACTAACAACACCTCTCCTACTAGGCCGCTCACGTTCATCCACTAACAACACATCTCCTACTAGGCCGCTCACGTTCATCTACTAACAACACATCTCCTACTAGGCCGCTCACGTTCATCTACTAACAACACATCTCCTACTAGGCCGCTCACGTTCATCCACTAACAACACATCTCCTACTAGGCCGCTCACGTTCATCTACTAACAACACATCTCCTACTAGGCCGCTCACGTTCATCCACTAACAACACATCTCCTACTAGGCCGCTCACGTTCATCCACTAACAACACATCTCCTACTAGGCCGCTCACGTTCATCCACTAACAACACATCTCCTACTAGGCCGCTCACGTTCATCCACTAACAACACATCTCCTACTAGGCCGCTCACGTTCATCCACTAACAACACATCTCCTACTAGGCCGCTCACGTTCATCTACTAACAACACATCTCCTACTAGGCCGCTCACGTTAATCTACTAACAACACATCTCCTACTAGGCCGCTCACGTTCATCTACTAACAACACATCTCCTACTAGGCCGCTCACGTTCATCCACTAACAACACATCTCCTACTAGGCCGCTCACGTTCATCCACTAACAACACATCTCCTACTAGGCCGCTCACGTTCATCCACTAACAACACATCTCCTACTAGGCCGCTCACGTTCATCCACTAACAACATCTCTCCTACTAGGCCGCTCACGTTCATCTACTAACAACACATCTCCTACTAGGCCGCTCACGTTCATCTACTAACAACACATCTCCTACTAGGCCGCTCACGTTCATCCACTAACAACACATCTCCTACTAGGCCGCTCACGAGAAGGTACGGTGGGATTCGAGATGGTCAGTGACCTGTTTGTCAACACATCTCCAGCCTCCAAACACTGGTGAATGGAACGAGACATCTGTTACACATCACAAAGTGTCATGACATTTGCCGAATGTCGTCAGGCCAGAATGTATGCGTCCACCGCTGTCCGCTCGCCTCTCAGTGTCGGCCGCTCATCTCTGCCTCGGATAAATGTCCGTGTTCTCGTCGAACCACATCGCATTTTGGAGCGCAGACTACACCACCTGTTACAAGTCCATTCGCTTGTGTGTCATGCCTCTGACATGTGGTAATGATAAGAAGTGCCCTCACTATTTATTTCATCCCGAACCACCAAACATATTTATGACCAACCCAAGATAGTTCATCTGTGTCATTTACAGTGGGAACAAATTAATCATAGCGAGCCAAGCATGAGCTAGCGGGATCCTACTGGCACGAGCTAGCGGGATACTACTGGCACGAGCTAGCGGGATCCTACTGGCACGAGCTAGCGGGATCCTACTGGCACGAGCTAGCGGGATCCTACTGGCACGAGCTAGCGAGATCCTACTGGAACGAGCTAGCGGGATCCTACTGGAACGAGCTAGCGAGATCCTACTGGCACGAGCTAGCGGGATCCTACTGGCACGAGCTAGCGGGATCCTACTGGCACGAGCTAGCGGGATCCTACTGGCACGAGCTAGCGGGATCCTACTGGAACGAGCTAGCGGGATCCTACTGGAACGAGCTAGCGGGATCCTACTGGAATGAGCTAGCGGGATCCTACTGGCACGAGCTAGCGGGATCCTACTGGAACGAGCTAGCGGGATCCTACTGGCACGAGCTAGCGGGATCCTACTGGCACGAGCTAGCGGGATCCTACTGGAACGAGCTAGCGGGATCCTACTGGAACGAGCTAGCGGGATCCTACTGGAACGAGCTAGCGGGATCCTACTGGAACGAGCTAGCGGGATCCTACTGGAACGAGCTAGCGGGATCCTACTGGAACGAGCTAGCGGGATCCTACTGGCACGAGCTAGCGGGATCCTACTGGAACGAGCTAGCGGGATCCTACTGGAACGAGCTAGCGGGATCCTACTGGAACGAGCTAGCGGGATCCTACTGGAACGAGCTAGCGGGATCCTACTGGAACGAGCTAGCGGGATCCTACTGGAACGAGCTAGCGGGATCCTACTGGAACGAGCTAGCGGGATCCTACTGGCACGAGCTAGCGGGATCCTACTGGAACGAGCTAGCGGGATCCTACTGGAACGAGCTAGCGGGATCCTACTGGAACGAGCTAGCATGTATTTGCATATTTCCGTTAGGGAACACCTCATCTGTGAAGTGTGCACAAACTCAATTCGACCTTGCAAAGTGTCAAGTCTATAGTGCACTGTGTTCCTAAAAAATTAAAATAAATAATAATCTAGTTTTGGGAGCAGAAACATTTATTGAGATCAGATGTTTCGTTGATGAGAAAATGTCAGCCCAGTTTCACCGAGTTCCATCCTCTCTCCCACTACCTGCGACTGAACTTCCTCTCACTACCATATTTGGTGGCGAGTGAACTTCCTCTCACTACCATATTTGGTGGCGAGGAAACCTTCTAAAAACAGATGCTTCAGCTTTATAGCCCCCCTGTGACATGTCTGGGTTTCCCCTTCTGTCTGTGCTGTTGTCTGACCTTCACCCCTGATTTCATCCAAAGAGACAGTTTACCTAAGGGGGACAAATGGGAACTGAACCCACTATCCTCGCATTGCAAGCACCATTCTGTTCCCTTTACCTGTGGCGGGGCTTTTCCCCTGGGCCTCTGGGGACTGGAGGAAGCGCTCCAGGGGGACATGGGAAGGGTGCTGGGTGAAGGGTAGTTCTCTACAGCGGACAGAGGGGGCGCTATACAGTTCTGCTGCTGAGCCGCAGGATCTCTCAGGGGTGCGATGAACACCTTGGACACAAAAACACAACATTATAAGATACTGTACGTACATGACAACCTTACACAGCAGCCAGATTGACAGCACATCCATTTCCCTCAAAAGGCAATGTGTGAGGTTTGGTTGTGTGTGTGTGTGTGTCCGTCCGTGCGTGTGTCCGTGCGCGTGTGTGTGTTTGTCTCACCCTCTGACAGAAGCTCACAGCTGCAGGAGGCCACCATGGAGAACTCTTTCGACGCCTGGCCATGGGGACATGACGCCAGCTCAATGTCATCTCCACTGTCCCTGTGTCACACACACACACATACAGGTAAATGTACAGGGACACACACAGCGCCCACACACATACAGGTAATGTACAGGGACACACACAGCGCCCACACACATACAGGTAAATGTATAGGGACACACACAGCGCCCACACACACACACAGACACACAGGTAAATGTACAGGGACACACACACATACAGGTAAATGTACAGGGACACACACAAAATGTATCTCTGTTTATGGCTGTCTAAATACATGCCTGGACTGAACAGACAAACTCACTGTACCAGAAAAACTCAGAGTGTGAGAGAGGGATCTGTCAAACTCTTACAGGGTGATTAATGGCTGTGTGCTGTTCCCCCCTCGGTGAACAGTAAATATTTATCCCTCCATTTACCCAGGGTCCATGCAGTCCTGGATGTCAGACACCCAGGAGTTTTTCTGCAGCGAGTCGATGGTCTCCAAGATATATTCACCTCCATTTTCCACCTGTGGAGAGAAAACAAACCAAACCACAGAAGAGTTACTGTGGGAGTCCAGAGGAGAGACATAGAGAAGACAGGGTACTGTGGGAGTCCAGAGGAGAGACATAGAGAAGACAGGGTACTGTGGGAGTCCAGAGGAGAGACAGAGAGAAGACAGGGTACTGTGGGAGTCCAGAGGAGAGACAGAGAGAAGACAGGGTACTGTGGGAGTCCAGAGGAGAGACATAGAGAAGACAGGGTACTGTGGGAGTCCAGAGGAGAGACATAGAGAAGACAGGGTACTGTGGGAGTCCAGAGGGGAGACTTAGAGAAGACAGGGTACTGTGGGAGTCCAGAGGAGAGACATAGAGAAGACAGGGTACTGTGGGAGTCCAGAGGAGAGACATAGAGAAGACAGGGTACTGTGGGAGTCCAGAGGGGAGACATAGAGAAGACAGGGTACTGTGGGAGTCCAGAGGAGAGACATGGAGAAGACAGGGTACTGTGGGAGTCCAGAGGAGAGACATAGAGAAGACAGGGTACTGTGGGAGTCCAGAGGGGAGACATAGAGAAGACAGGGTACTGTGGGAGTCCAGAGGAGAGACATAGAGAAGACAGGGTACTGTGGGAGTCCAGAGGAGAGACAGAGAGAAGACAGGGTACTGTGGGAGTCCAGAGGAGAGACATAGAGAAGACAGGGTACTGTGGGAGTCCAGAGGAGAGACATAGAGAAGACAGGGTACTGTGGGAGTCCAGAGGAGAGACATAGAGAAGACAGGGTACTGTGGGAGTCCAGAGGGGAGACATAGAGAAGACAGGGTACTGTGGGAGTCCAGAGGGGAGACATAGAGAAGACAGGGTACTGTGGGAGTCCAGAGGAGAGACATGGAGAAGACAGGGTACTGTGGGAGTCCAGAGGAGAGACATAGAGAAGACAGGGTACTGTGGGAGTCCAGAGGGGAGACATAGAGAAGACAGGGTACTGTGGGAGTCCAGAGGAGAGACATAGAGAAGACAGGGTACTGTGGGAGTCCAGAGGGGAGACATAGAGAAGACAGGGTACTGTGGGAGTCCAGAGGAGAGACTGCAAGAAAGAGAAGCAAGAAAGAGAAGCAAGCTGTTAGTTTGGTTTGTCATGGAATTCGTGTCTATAAAGTAGTGTGGTGAGAGGTAGAACAGAGAGAAGACAGGGTAGTGTGAGAGAACAGAGAGAAGACAGGGTAGTGTGAGAGAACAGAACAGAGAAAAGACAGGGTAGTGTTGTGAGAGGTAGAACAGGGAGAAGACAGGGCAGTGTTGTGAGAGGTAGAACAGAGAGAAGACAGGGTAGTGTGAGAGAACAGAACAGAGAGAAGACAGGGTAGTGTGAGAGAACAGAACAGAGAGAAGACAGGGTAGTGTGAGAGAACAGAACAGAGAGAAGACAGGGTAGTGTGAGAGAACAGAACAGAGAGAAGACAGGGTAGTGTTGTGAGAGGTAGATCAGGGAGAAGACAGGGTAGTGTTGTGAGAGGTAGATCAGGGAGAAGACAGGGTAGTGTTGTGAGAGGTAGAACAGGGAGAAGACAGGGTAGTGTTGTGAGAGGTAGAACAGGGAGAAGACAGGGTAGTGTTGTGAGAGAACAGGGAGAAGACAGGGTAGTGTTGTGAGAGAACAGAACAGGGAGAAGACAGGGTAATATTGTGAGAGAACAGAACAGGGAGAAGAGTGTTGTGTGCTGGTTTCTTACCCTTACCTTCAGGACGAAGGTGTTGTCTCTGTCAGGCATCTCCAGGGGCATGGTGGTCCTCACCTCCACGATGGCAGACAGAGGGATGCTCACCTTGGGCTTTGATGACTGTTGGACACACACACACAGGCATACACACACACACACACAGGCATACACACACTCACACACACACACACACAGGCATACACACACACACACACACACAGGCATACACACACACACACACACACACAGGCATACACACACACACTCACACACAGGCATACACACACACACAGGCATACACACACTCACACACAGGCATACACACACACACACAGGCATACACACACACACTCACACACACAGGCATACACACACACACACAGGCATACACACACACACACACAGGCATACACACACACACACAGGCATACACACACACACACACAGGCATACACACACACACACACACAGGCATACACACACTCACACACAGGCATACACACACTCACACACAGGCATACACACACACACAGGCATACACACACACACAGGCATACACACACACACAGGCATACACACACACACAGGCATACACACACACACACACACACACAGGCATACACACACACACACACAGGCATACACACACACACACACAGGCATACACACACTCACACACAGGCATACACACACTCACACACAGGCATACACACACACACAGGCATACACACACACACACACACACACAGGCATACACACACACACACACACACAGGCATACACACACACACACACAGGCATACACACACACACACACAGGCATACACACACACACACACAGGCATACACCTTTTAGATTTCAATTCAAATGTACTCTCTGTGTGTGTGTGTGTGTGTGTGTGTGTGTTGTCTTAGAGGCTTGTCAGTTGATCTGACTGTATCATCAGTCTGTTCTTCATCTCCCTGTATGACTGACTAGCTGTCCTGAGTCCTCCACTCAGCTCATCTCCCTGTACGACTAACTAGCTGTCCTGAGTCCTCCACTCAGCTCATCTCCCTGTACTGACTAGCTGTCCTGAGTCCTCCACTCAGCTCATCTCCCTGTACGACTAACTAGCTGTCCTGAGTCCTCCACTCAGCTCACCTCCCTGTACGACTGACTAGCTGTTCTGAGTCCTCCACTCAGCTCATCTCCCTGTACGACTAACTAGCTGTCCTGAGTCCTCCACTCAGCTCATCTCCCTGTACTGACTAGCTGTCCTGAGTCCTCCACTCAGCTCATCTCCCTGTACGACTGACTAGCTGTCCTGAGTCCTCCACTCAGCTCATCTCCCTGTAATGACTAGCTGTCCTGAGTCCTCCACTCAGCTCATCTCCCTGTACTGACTAGCTGTCCTGAGTCCTCCACTCAGCTCATCTCCCTGTACGACTAACTAGCTGTCCTGAGTCCTCCACTCAGCTCATCTCCCTGTACTGACTAGCTGTCCTGAGTCCTCCACTCAGCTCATCTCCCTGTACGACTGACTAGCTGTCCTGAGTCCTCCACTCAGCTCATCTCCCTGTACTGACTAGCTGTCCTGAGTCCTCCACTCAGCTCATCTCCCTGTACTGACTAGCTGTCCTGAGTCTTCCACTCAGCTCATCTCCCTGTACTGACTAGCTGTCCTGAGTCCTCCACTCAGCTCATCTCCCTGTACGACTGACTAGCTGTCCTGAGTCCTCCACTCAGCTCATCTCCCTGTACGACTGACTAGCTGTCCCGAGTCCTCCACTCAGCTCATCTCCCTGTACTGACTAGCTGTCCTGAGTCCTCCACTCAGCTCATCTCCCTGTACGACTGACTAGCTGTCCCGAGTCCTCCACTCAGCTCATCTCCCTGTACGACTGACTAGCTGTCCCGAGTCCTCCACTCAGCTCATCTCCCTATATGACTGACTAGCTGTCCTGAGTCCTCCACTCAGCTCATCTCCCTATATGACTGACTAGCTGTCCCGAGTCCTCCACTCAGCTCATCTCCCTATATGACTGACTAGCTGTCCCGAGTCCTCCACTCAGCTCATCTCCCTATATGACTGACTAGCTGTCCCGAGTCCTCCACTCAGCTCATCTCCCTGTACTGACTAGCTGTCCTGAGTCCTCCACTCAGCTCATCTCCCTGTACGACTGACTAGCTGTCCTGAGTCCTCCACTCAGCTCATCTCCGGGGGAAGAATCTAAAAGGGATATTTCCTGTTCCTCTTGCCCCACTGAGATCACATCACATCCTTGGCAATAGTCAACAATACCGTGACTCCATTCAAAAACTGTACCTGAAAAACTGTTTGTAACTAATCTCATCTGACATGACTAGATTGATTAAAAGCACCATGAAGGAGACGTACCTACTTCTATAGGAAGTCAAATCTTTGTGGAGTTAAGGAGAGAAGGAAGCATTTTGGTACTGGCCCTCTGTCTGTTCTGCCTATGCCTCCTTCGCCTTGTTATAAGGCAGGGTGCTGCCTGAAGTTTACTGTATGACAAGAGTATTGTGTGTTCTCTCCTCCCGTTGTCTGTCTGTCGGTCTGCTGGGAGATTGATGGTGTGCTGGTGGGGCCTGAAGCAGAGGCAGAGCATCCGGACCAGACCGGGGCCAGGCAAGTGAGACTTCGTGCCTCAGATACTAAGTCTCACAGACACCGTCGACTCCACAGAGCTTTGGCTTGTGAGAACCTGGACCCATAGCCACTTAGTATCACATCCGGCCGTGATTGGGAGTCCCATAGGATGGCGCACAATTGGCCCAGCGTCGTCCGGGTTTGGCCGTCATTGTAAATAAGAGTACGAGTGCTGATCTAGGATCTGTCCATACAATATTATTAGTATGATCTCTACTCAGACCAATGTTCTCTGTCCTGACCACTATTCTCCGTCCTGACCGCTATTCTCCGTCCTGACCGCTATTCTCCGTCCTGACCGCTATTCTCCGTCCTGATCGCTATTCTCCGTCCTGACCGCTATTCTCCGTCCTGACCGCTATTCTCCGTCCTGACCGCTATTCTCCGTCCTGACCACTGTTCTTCGTCCTGACCGCTGTTCTCCGTCCTGACCGCTGTTCTCCATCCTGACCACTGTTCTCCATCCTGACCACTGTTCTCCATCCTGACCACTATTCTCCATCCTGATCACTATTCTCCATCCTGACCACTATTCTCCATCCTGATCACTATTCTCCATCCTGACCACTATTCTCCGTCCTGACCACTATTCTCCGTCCTGATCACTATTCTCCGTCCTGACCACTATTCTCCGTCCTGACCACTATTCTCCGTCCTGACCACTATTCTCCGTCCTGATCACTATTCTCCGTCCTGATCACTATTCTATTCTCCGTCCTGATCACTATTCTCCATCCTGATCACTATTCTCCGTCCTGATCACTATTCTCAGTCCTGATCACTATTCTCCGTCCTGATCACTATTCTCCGTCCTGATCACTATTCTCAGTCCTGATCACTATTCTCCATCCTGACCGCTATTCTCCGTCCTGACCACTGTTCTCCGTCCTGACCGCTGTTCTCCGTCCTGACCGCTGTTCTCCATCCTGACCGCTGTTCTCCATCCTGACCACTATTCTCCATCCTGATCACTATTCTCCATCCTGACCACTGTTCTCCATCCTGACCACTGTTCTCCATCCTGACCACTATTCTCCATCCTGACCACTATTCTCCATCCTGACCACTATTCTCCATCCTGATCACTATTCTCCGTCCTGACCACTATTCTCTCGTCCTGACCACTATTCTCCGTCCTGACCACTATTCTCCGTCCTGATCACTATTCTCCGTCCTGATCACTATTCTATTCTCCGTCCTGATCACTATTCTATTCTCCGTCCTGATCACTATTCTCCATCCTGATCACTATTCTCCGTCCTGACCACTATTCTCCGTCCTGACCACTATTCTCCGTCCTGACCACTATTCTCCGTCCTGATTACTATTCTCCGTCCTGATTACTATTCTCCGTCCTGATTACTATTCTCCGTCCTGATTACTATTCTCCGTCCTGATTACTATTCTCCGTCCTGATTACTATTCTCCGTCCTGATTACTATTCTCCGTCCTGATTACTATTCTCCGTCCTGATTACTATTCTCCGTCCTGATTACTATTCTCCGTCCTGATTACTATTCTCCGTCCTGATTACTGTTCTCCGTCCTGATTACTGTTCTCCGTCCTGATTACTGTTCTCCGTCCTGATCACTGTTCTCCGTCCTGATCACTGTTCTCCTTCCTGATCACTATTCTCTGTCCTGACCACTATTCTCCGTCCTGACCACTATTCTCCGTCCTGACCACTATTCTCCGTCCTGACCACTATTCTCCGTCCTGACCACTGTTCTCCGTCCTGACCACTATTCTCCGTCCTGATCACTATTCTCCGTCCTGATCACTATTCTCCGTCCTGATCCTACTCTAAGAGGCTTTGTGGATACTGGCCCTGATTAGACGACTGTAGTGAAGCTGTTGGACGTGGATGTCTCTTCAGGGAACAGTGTCTTTGTGGATACGGGCCCTGATTAGACGACTGTAGTGAAGCTGTTGGACGTGGACGTCTCTTCAGGGAACAGTGTCTTTGTGGCCATTGGGCACCTGGATCACAACATCAAGTGGTTTCTTTTCCCACCTCAGTGACTGAATCAATTTACAGAAACTCTCTCTATATAATAACATTATTAATTAATGTAAAAATCATAAAATGACCAAACCCGTTCACAGGAATGGATAACAGTAGAGATTCCTCCAGTCTCCACAGATTTGGGAAAATCTGCATTTTGTTTTCATACCCCAACTTTGTGGAACATTCTGGAGAGTTCGCTGCAGTTTGATGTGCCGGTGCCACTCAGGAAGTTTAAATTATTGATCGAGGATCTCTATATAGTTGAATGTGATTGTTTACAATGTTTATTTTCTTTTGATTTTACTGTGCTGAATTTGATTGTTTTATACACGTACGTGTAGTATGTTTTAATATTCCGTTTTTTATTGTCGTTTTTTATTGGGCTCTCTTATAAAAACAGATTAGAATCTCAATGTGACTCCCTGTTTAAATAAAGGTTCAATCAATTAAATCCTCATACTGTGTCTCTCCCCGTAAAGCCATGTGTTCCTCAGTGTGTTTCCCCTGAGTCCGCTGCTTAACAAGCTGCCTGATTTGAGGTCCTTCAGAAATCCCTCCATCCCCCTCCCTCCCTCAATCTCCCTCCCTCCATCCACCTCCAGCTCTACCCCCTTCTTTCTCTCCCTTTATCCTCTTCCCTCCATCCCCCTCCCTCCCTCCCTCCATCCATCTCCCTCCCTCCATCCATCTCCCTCCCTCCATCCATCTCCCTCCCTCCCATCTCCCTCCATCCCCCTCCCTCCCTCCCTCCCTCCATCTCCCTCCCTCCCTCCCTCCCTCCATCTCCCTCCCTCCCTCCCTCCCTCCATCTCCCTCCCTCCCTCCATCTCCAGCTCATCCCCTCCCTCCCTCGTATCCTTGGGCCCCCTGGTATGAAGGGAGAGCAGAGAGATTTAAACAGCTTCAGTCTTATTTTCTCACCTTAAGGTCAGAACCAGTGATCTGTGAAGCCCGCATAGACAAATATGACAGTGTTTTCGTGTGTGTGTGTTTTCGTGTGTGTGTGTTTTCGTGTGTGTGTGTTTTCGTGTGTGTGTGTGTTTTTGTCCACGTCCATATACTGTAACTCTACCTTGGGTGGCACATAGAACTCCAACAAGAACTTGTCACCTCCTTCGTCCCTCCTGGTCTTCCTCAGCAGCAACCTACACTTCTGCCACTGAGGCACCCCTATACAGTTAGTATCATCAGCTACCATGTAACGCAGAGCCCCCTCTCTCTGGATCTCCAGCAGCTCAGCCTTGTGCCCCTGAGACCCCCTGGGAAGACGCAGTCTCTGGGACCATCTCTCCCCCCCTGGCTCCCCTCCTCCGTTGACCCGTCTGACCCCTCCGGACCCCACTACGGGGTCTGGTTCAGGGGAGGCGTGGCGGTGCCAGATCTCCTTCACCCCATCCACCACACACAGACTCATGTTCCTCAGAGAGAATCCCTTCTTGAAGCGGGCCTTGGGGTGTCCCACTGACACGTCCTCTGAGCTGCGTGACTGGCCCAGAGCAGAGGGCTTGTGGGCAGGCTGGGGGGTGCGAGAGGTGGCCATAGAGGAGGAACTACCTCCTCCTATCCCTTCTAGTCCTAAACCTCCACTGTCCATACTGTCCAGGGACTCGCTGGAGGCACCGGCATCCTTGCGCCGCTGGTAGAGGTCATTGTGTCCGTAGGGCAAAGGGCAGCCCTGGATGCCCAGGAAGGGAACAATGCTGTATTTGGGGGGAGCGTTGGAGCCGTCGTCCCCTGGCAAGAGCGAGGCCTGGTGGTCCCTGGCCTGGGTGACAGCAGCAGAGAAACACTCCAGGAAGTGTCTGGCGAAGTGCTGCGAGAAGCTGCTGTCGGCGCCCGGGGAGTCGTAGCACGGGTTCTCCGTCAGGAAGCGGCGGAACTTGTGGGCAAAGTCGGCGGCGGAGGCACGGGCATGGAGCTCGCAGAACTCTCGCCAGTCGGGCAGCGGGCATGAGGAGAACTCCGGGCTGCCGGGCACTGCCGCACTGTTCATCACTGGGCCATGCCAACCCACCTGGGAGAGGCTGAGAGAGATGACAGAAGGAAAGGAAGAGGGAGAGAGAGAGGTGTGAGGTGAGAGAGAGAGGTGTGAGGTGAGAGAGAGAGGTGTGAGGCGTGAGAGAGTGAGGTGAGAGAGCGCGTGCCAACATACCGTGTGTCTGTCACCAATAGCAGGGAAAGACACATTACAGTGAGAATGTGTGCAGCCTAGCATATACAAATGACAGCGCCAACAGTCCCTGCCGTGTGGAAAACAGAAGATGTGGAAATGAAACAGACTGCTGAGGCTGGGAGATCGTGAGCGTGTCATTTCCCTAAATAGAGGCGACAGGCCACAGCCCCAGTCCTTCTTTCTCCGTGGAAGAACGAGCTCTCCACACAGCTCTGCTACACCGACACACATCAATCACAAGGCTCATATACCAGCTGACATCATATGTTGTTAAGAGGTTATTGACATGGACGTGACTAGAGCCAGATGGAATCTGCAGGAAATCATTTCCTTTTAATAGTTTTTATCCGGCTGTGTTCATCTAATAAAACATCTGTATCTTTGTTTTGTACCAGTGTTTGGTTTGGAATTCTACAGATAGCATGACTAAAGCGCAGATACAATATAATTAAATACAATCTAAATTCAAGAGAAACTTAATATATGAACTGTTTGTCAGCTAGAAATCTAAATGTCTGAACTCAAACCTATGAGTTCTCCCTCCCGCTCTTCCCTTTGTCTGTAGGCAGCCTGCATTAGTTGTTATCCCTGTAAATCAATGTGACAGAGACCGCCTGGTTCCTCCTCTCCTACTGGAGATACTCACCCCCCCCATCTCTCACTCTCATCCCTCTCACCCCCCCATCTCTCATCCCTCTCACCCCCCCATCTATCTCATCCCTCTCACCCCCCCATCTCTCTCCCTCTCATCCATCTCACCCCCCCATCTATCTCCCTCTCATCCATCTCACCCCCCCCCCCCATCTCTCTCCCTCTCACCCCCCCCATCTCTCTCCCTCTCATCCATCTCACCCCCCCCCCCCACCCCATCTCTCTCCCTCTCATCCATCTCACCCCCCCCCCCTCCACCCCATCTCTCTCCCTCTCATCCAATCTCTCTCTGCCTCTCTGGATGTATGACTCAACCCTACCCCTTCACTTCCTGCCTCGCCAGGCCCAGGCTGTGCCAAACCACATCAGATCACACACAAACGCTCTCGCTCTCTCCCCCTTCTCATCTCATTTCTCCCCCCTCCTACACGCTCTCCTGCTCCCCATTGCTTGCTAGCTCGCCCCCCCCCCCCCGTTCTCTCCACTCTGAAGCCCTGCAGTAAAGAACCAACTGAGCTGGATTAAAATCAGGTCACATGAAGGACCCAGACTGAGCCCAGGGAAGGATAAGGAGAAACCCCCCAGTACATAGAGCTGAGAGAGAAACCCCCCAGTACATAGAGCTGAGAGAGAAACCCCCCAGTACATAGAGCTGAGAGAGAAACCCCCCAGTACATACAGTAGAGAGAGAAACCCCCCAGTACATACAGTAGAGAGAGAAACCCCCCAGTACATACAGTAGAGAGAGAAACCCCCCAGTACATAGAGCTGAGAGAGAAACCCCCCAGTACATAGAGCTGAGAGAGAAACCCCCAGTACATACAGTAGAGAGAGAAACCCCCAGTACATACAGTAGAGAGAGAAACCCCCAGTACATACAGTAGAGAGAGAAACCCCCAGTACATACAGTAGAGAGAGAAACCCCCAGTACATACAGTAGAGAGAGAAACCCCCCAGTACATACAGTAGAGAGAGAAACCCCCCAGTACATACAGTAGAGGGAGGGAGCTTCCATCTACCACCTTCTTTCAACATGTAAAGACTTGTTTGCAATGCACCGAGATAAAAGTACATCTAGAGTTTGTGGAGGGAAGGGTAAGATAGGGGGAGGAAGGAGGAGAGGATAGGAGGGAGGAAGGAAGGAAGGAGGGAACAAAGGATAGGGGGAGGAAGGAGGAGAGGATAGGAGGGAGGAAGGAAGGAAGGAAGGAGGGAACAAAGGATAGGGGGAGGAAGGAGGAGAGGATAGGAGGGAGGAGAAGAGGATAGGAAGGAGGGAACAAAGGATAGGGGGAGGAAGGAGGAGGAAGGAGAGGAAGGAGGAGAAAATCAGAAGACTGGTTCATGGTAAGTGAAATCCCTCGCCTCTCTCAACTCTGGATCCTGTACCAGAGGAAATACAGTAGGAAGGATCGGCATTGCATCAATGTCTCCAGTCTTCCCTCAGATGAATTCCAGACAAAAATCAGCACAATGTAATTGAAGAATCCATAGTCTCGAACCACTTCTGGGAAAATTGGACAACACTAAACAAACAGAGTTATTTATCCAAAATGGAGATGTACGAGTAAACCACTTCTTCAATCTTTTTGACCCTATAACAAAAGGACAAACAGCAAAAACATATACACGATCAAATACAAATCTTAGTTGTTTCTATTAAAAGACGACCAGAACCCACTGGATTCTCCAATTACATTGACTGAACAAAATACAAAACCTCTTTCCCAAAAAGGCCTGTGGTGGTGATGGTATCCTCAATGAAATGATAAAATATACAGACCACAAATTCCAATTGGCTATACTAAAACTCTTTAACATCATCCTTAGCTCTGGCATCTTCCCCAATATTTGGAACCAAGGACTGATCACCACAATCCACAAAAGTGGAGACAAATTTGACCCCAATAACCACAGTACCGTGGGATATGAGTCAACAGAGACCTGGAAAAATCCTCTGCATTATCATTAACAGCAGACTCCTACATTTCCTCAATGAAAATAATGTACTGAGGAAATGTCAAATTTACTTTTTTTTACCAAATTACCGTACAACAGATTTTTTAAAGGGTCTGCTATGCAAATTGATGGAAAGTGGTGTTGGGGGAAAAACATACGACATATTTGGGACAAAAAAAAAAAAGGGTGAGGTGAGACAGGGATGCAGCTTAAGCACTCTTCAACACATATATGTAAGCTCTCACTGGCTCAGCAACCAGGAGATAGTTGGCTAGGCTCAGCAACCAGGAGATAGTTGGCTAGGCTCAGCAACCAGGAGATAGTTGGCTAGGCTCAGCGACCAGGAGATAGTATGCTAGTCTTCTGTTCCCACATGCTTCAAGAGGACCACCATTTTTCCTGTTCCCAAGAAAGCTAAGGTAACTGAGCGAAACGACTACCGCCCCGTAGCACTCACTTCTGTCATCATGAAGTGCTTTGAGAGACGAGTCAAGGACCATATCACCTCCATCCTACCTGACACCCTAGACCCACTCCAATTTGCTTACCGCCCCAATAGGTCCACAGATGACGCAATCGCAACCACACTGCACACGGCCCTAGCCCATCTGGACAAGAGGAATACCTATGTGAGAATGCTGAGACCCTGGGTCTCGACCCCGCCCTGTGCTACTGGTTACTGGACTTCCTGACGGGCCGCCCCCCAGGTGGTGAGGGTAGGTAACAACATCTCCACCCCGCTGATCCTCAACACTGGGGCCCCACAAGGGTGCGTTCTGAGCCCTCTCCTGTACTCCCTGTTCACCCACAACTGAGTGGCCATGCACGCCTCCAACTCAATCATCAAGTTTACGGACGACACTACAGTGGTAGGCTTGATTACCAACAACGACGAGACGGCCTACAGGGAGTAGGTGAGGGCCCTCGGAGTGTGGTGTCAGGAAATAACCTCACACTCAACGTCAACGAAACAGAGGAGATGATTGTGGACTTCAGGAAACAGCAGAGGGAACACCCCCCCTATCCACATCGATGGTACAGTGGTGGAAAAGGTGGAAAGTTTTAAGTTCCTCGGCGTACACATCACGAACAATCTGAACTGGACCACCCACACAGATAGCATGGTGAAGAAGGCACAGCAGGTCTCTTCAACCTCAGGAGGCTGAAGAAATTCAGCTTGTCACCAAAAGCACTCACAAACTTCTACAGATGCACAATCGAGAGCATCCTGTCGGGCTGTATCACCTCCTGGTACGGCAACTGCTCCGCCCACAACCGTAAGGCTCTCCAGAGGGTAGTGAGGTCTGCACAACGCATCACCGGGGGAAAACTACCTGCCCTCCAGGGCACCTACACCACCAGATGTCACAGGAAGGCCATAAAGATCAAAGACAACAACCACCCGAGCCACTGCCTGTTCACCCCACTATCATCCAGAAGGCGAGGTCAGTACAGGTGCATCAAAGCAGGGTACCGAGAGACTGAAAAACAGCTTCTATCTCAAGGCCAACAGCCACCACTAACATTGAGTGGCTGCTGCCAACATACTGACTCAACTCCAGCCACTTTAATAATGGGAATTGATGGGAATTGATGGAAAAATGTATCACTAGCCACTTTAAACAATGCCACTTAACATAATGTTTACATAACCTACATTACTCATCTCATATGTATATGTAAATACTGTGCTAATTTAAACTGCTCCATCTTGCCATCTTTATGTAATACATGTATCACTAGCCACTTTATGTTTACATACCCTACATTACTCATCTCATATGTATATACTGTACTCGATACCATCTACTGCATCTTGCCTATGCCGCTCTGTACCATCACTCATTCATATATCTTTATGTACATATTCTTTATCCCTTTACACTTGTGTCTATAAGGTAGTAGTTGTGGAATTGTTAGGTTAGATTACTCTTGGTTATTACTGCATTGTCGGAACTAGAAGCACAAGCATTTCGCTACACTCGCATTAACATCTGCTAACCATGTGTATGTGACAGATAAATTGTGATTTGATTTGAGTTAGTACTACAGGATCAAATTTCTGTTTGAAAAAGCTAGCCTTAGCTTTGCTAACTGCCTGTGTATATTTGTTCCTAACTTCCCTGAAGGGGGCTATTCGATGCGAATGCAGAACACCACAAGATGTTTTTGTGCTGCTCAAGGGCAGACAGGTCTGGAGTGAACCAAGGACTATATCTATTCCTAGTTCTACATTTTTTGAATGGGGCATGCATATTTAAGACGGTGAGGAAGGCACTTTTAAAGAATAGCCAGGCATCATCTACTGACGGGATGAGGTCAATGTTATTCCAGGATACCCCGGCCAGGTCGATTAGAAAGGCCTGCTCGCAGAAGTGTTTCAGGGAGCGTTTGACAGTGATGAGGGGTGGTCGTTTGGTCGCAGATCCATTACGGATGCAGGCAATGATTGCTGAGATCTTGATTGAAAACAGCAGAGGTGTATTTGGAGGGCGAGTTAGTTAGGATGACATCTATGAGGGTGCACGTGTTTAAAGATTTGGGGTTGTACCTGGTAGAATGCATTTGGCAGGGGTCAAACGCTCCCTAAAGCATGTCCCAGTTTAGGTCACCTAGTAGCACGAGCTCAGAAGATAGATGGGGGGCAATGAATTCACATATGGTAGAGGGCACAGCTGGGGGCAGAGGGAGGTCTATAGCAAGCGGCAACAGTGAGAGACTTGTTTCTGGAAAGGTGCATTTTTAGAAGTAGAAGCTTGAATTGTTTGGGTACAGACTTGGATAGTAATACAGAACTCTGCAGGCTATCTTTTCAGTAGATTGCAACACCGCCCCCCTTGGCAGTTCTATCTTGGCGGAAAATGTTATAGTTAGCCATGGAGATTTCAGGGTTTTTGGTGGTTTTCCTAAACCAGGATTCAGACACGGCTAAGACAAATGGGTTGGCAGAGTGTGCCAAAGCAGTGAGTACAACTAACTTAGGGAATAGGCTTCTAATGTTAACATTCATGAATCCAAGGCTTTTACGGTTACAGAAGTCAACAAATGAGAGCACCTGGGGAGTGGAGCTAGGCACTCCAGGACCTGGATTAACCTCCACGTCACCAGAGGAACAGAGAAGAAGTAGGATAAGGGTACGGCTAAATACTATACGAACTGGCCGTCTGGCACGTTCGGAACAGAGTAAAAGGAGCAGGTTTCTGGGCACGATAGCATAGATTCAAGGCATAGTGTACAGACAAAGGTAAGGTAGGATGTGAGTACATTGGAGGTAAACCTAGGCATTGAGTAATGATGATATAGTCTCTAGAGAAAAACCAGGTGATGTCATCACGTTAGTTTTTTTATTATACCTTTATTTAACTAAGCAAGTCAGTTAAGAACAAATTCTTATTTTCAATGACGGCCTAGGAACAGTGGGTTAACTGCCTGTTCGTGGGCAGAACGACACCTTGTCAGCTCGGGGATTTGAACTTGCAACCTTTCGGTTACTAGTCCAACGCTCTAACCACTAGGCTACCCTGCCGCCCCAAGGAATATTGAGCAGGGCTAGAGTCTCTACAGTGAAATAAGAAAGTAATCACTAACCAGGACAGTAATGGACGAGGCATATTGATATTAGAGAGAGGCATGCGTAGCCAAGTGAACATATGGGTCCAGTGAGTGGTTGAGCTGACTGGGGACACGGCGATTCAGACAGTTAGCAGGCCGATGCTAACAAGCTAACAGTTAGTAGGCTGGGGCAGGCAAGCAAGCAGTTAGCAGACTGGGGCTAGCAAGTTAGCCTTTGGGGGGACATCGCGATGGGGGTAAGTCTGTTTTTGCCTCTTCGTGCGGTGACGTCGATAGACCAGCCGTGGAATTAGTAGGGTTCCAAGTAGCTCTAGGTAGCTAGCAGGCCTAGCAGGTTAGCAGAATGGGGCTTCAGCGGGCGTCATGCCTGAGGGGCCTGTTGGAATCCTCGGGCAGATTATGTCGGTATTCCAGTCGTAGAGGATCGTCGGGGTTCCGTGCCCCGTACCGGCAGTCACCCGGAATTGCGGTTAGCTAGTTGTGAAGATCCAGATGAAAATGTTCAGAGTTTGCGGTAGGAATCCGGGGATATGGAGAGAAATAGGTCCGTTATTCTCTCAATTCAAGGGGCTTTAATTGGCATGGGAAACATATGTTAACATTGATAGATAGATAATATACAAAGGTGTGCTAACATAATTGTCAAATGGTTCTCTAAATGATCAATTTGGATTAGCTAACACAATGTGCCATTGGAACACAGGAGTGATGGTTGCTGATAATGGGCCTTTCTACGCCTATGTAGATATTACACAAAGAAATCTGCCTTTTCCAGCTACAACAGTCATTTAAAACATTAACAATGTCTACACTGTATTTCTGATCAATTTGATGTTATTTTAATGGACAAAAAAAAGAGCTTTTCTTTCAAAAACAAGGACTTTTGAACGGTAGTATATATGTTCATCAGATGGTTTCAGTACTCTAGCAGTAACTGTGTGTGTGTGTGTATCAGATGGTTTCAGTACCCTAGCAGTAACTGTGTGTGTGTGTGTATCAGATGGTTTCAGTACCCTAGCAGTAACTGTGTGTGTGTGTGTGTGTATCAGATGGTTTCAGTACCCTAGCAGTAACTGTGTGTGTGTATCAGATGGTTTCAGTACCCTAGCAGTAACTGTGTGTGTGTGTGTGTGTATCAGATGGTTTCAGTACCCTAGCAGTAACTGTGTGTGTGTGTGTGTATCAGATGGTTTCAGTACCCTAGCAGTAACTGTGTGTGTGTGTGTGTGTATCAGATGGTTTCAGTACCCTAGCAGTAACTGTGTGTGTGTATCAGATGGTTTCAGTACCCTAGCAGTAACTGTGTGTGTGTGTGTGTGTGTATCAGATGGTTTCAGTACCCTAGCAGTAACTGTGTGTGTGTGTGTGTATCAGATGGTTTCAGTACCCTAGCAGTAACTGTGTGTGTGTGTGTGTATCAGATGGTTTCAGTACCCTAGCAGTAACTGTGTGTGTGTGTGTGTATCAGATGGTTTCAGTACCCTAGCAGTAACTGTGTGTGTGTGTGTGTATCAGATGGTTTCAGTACCCTAGCAGTAACTGTGTGTGTGTGTGTGTGTGTATCAGATGGTTTCAGTACCCTAGCAGTAACTGTGTGTGTGTGTGTGTATCAGATGGTTTCAGTACCCTAGCAGTAACTCTGTGTGTGTGTGTGTATCAGATGGTTTCAGTACCCTAGCAGTAACTGTGTGTGTGTGTGTGTGTGTGTGTGTGTGTGTGTGTGTGTGTGTGTGTGTGTGTGTGTGTGTGTGTATCAGATGGTTTCAGTACCCTAGCAGTAACTGTGTGTGTGTGTGTGTATCAGATGGTTTCAGTACCCTAGCAGTAACTGTGTGTGTATCAGATTGGTTTAGTACCCTAGCAGTAACTGTGTGTGTGTGTGTGTGTGTGTGTGTGTGTGTGTATCAGATGGTTTCAGTACCCTAGCAGTAACTGTGTGTGTGTGTGTGTGTGTGTGTGTATCAGATGGTTTCAGAACCGTTAACTGTAAGTGTGTGTGTGTGTGTGTGTGTGTGTGTATCACATGGTTTCAGTACTGTCAACAGTAACTGTGTGTGTGTGTGTGTGTGTATCACATGGTTTCAGTACTGTCAACAGTAACTGTGTGTGTGTGTATCACATGGTTTCAGTACTGTCAACAGTAACTGTGTGTGTGTGTGTATCACATGGTTTCAGTACTGTCAACAGTAACTGTCCCAGGGGATATGGACAGGAAAGGGGCATTACTTGGAGCAGAGGCAGAGAGGCAACTCCAGCCTGCTAAAACACATTGACCAGGAGACATGAGCAGGGCGATCGGATCCAGTCCTCCAAGGAGATGTTCTGTTCAGTACATCACGTTGATTAATACAACAACACTATTACAGGTGCACTCACACACACACACACACACTGCTCTGAGGACTTCCCTGCCAGCTCAGCAGGGCTGTGGGTTGGGGACTCTCTCCCTCCAATTGGTTGAAATGGACTGCTGGTGATGCCGTTCTCCCACCCGAGGGACTCTAGGCCCTGTCATGCTTTCTAAGATAATCCTGGCCAGGACAAGTCATGTGTTCTCTTTACTACAGTAAACACATACACAGGAAGTCACTGCTGGGAAGAGCAGGAAATTGCACAGGCCAAATTCACAACCAGACACATAAGATAAAATGATAGGCAGACACAGACACAGAACACACACAGGCCTACAAGGGTAGAATGTAGTGTAAACACAGGGCCACAGCCACACAGAAGTCTATCCAGAAGTCATCTGTTTCCTCTGAGAAACAAGATTTGTTCCTTTGGGATCTATAAGAGCAGATCAGACAGTGGGTAGTCTAGCGTGACACTACTGGGACTGACTTACTCACCAAAGGAAGCCTGGCATCAGAGGCCAGAGAAACCAATGGCAGCCTAAATGCATAGCAGAATAAAGGATGCCAGAGAGAGGGAGCAGCAGACATTCAGAATAAAGGATGCCAGAGAGTGAGGGAGCAGCAGACATTCAGAATAAAGGATGCCAGAGAGATGGAGCAGCAGACATTCAGAATAAAGGATGCCAGAGAGAGGGAGCAGCAGACATTCAGAATAAAGGATGCCAGAGAGATGGAGCAGCAGACATTCAGAATAAAGGATGCCAGAGAGATGGAGCAGCAGACATTCAGAATAAAGGATGCCAGAGAGATGGAGCAGCAGACATTCAGAATAAAGGATGCCAGAGAGAGGGAGCAGCAGACATTCAGAATAAAGGATGCCAGAGAGATGGAGCAGCAGACATTCAGAATAAAGGATGCCAGAGAGATGGAGCAGCAGACATTCAGAAGAAAGGATGCCAGAGAGAGGGAGCAGCAGACATTCAGAAGAAAGGATGCCAGAGAGATGGAGCAGCAGACATTCAGAATAAAGGATGCCAGAGAGATGGAGCAGCAGACATTCAGAATAAAGGATGCCAGAGAGATGGAGCAGCAGACATTCAGAATAAAGGATGCCAGAGAGAGGGAGCAGCAGACATTCAGAATAAAGGATGCCAGAGAGAGGGAGCAGCAGACATTCAGAATAAAGGATGCCAGAGAGAGGGAGCAGCAGACATTCAGAATAAAGGATGCCAGAGAGAGGGAGCAGCAGACATTCAGAATAAAGGATGCCAGAGAGATGGAGCAGCAGACATTCAGAATAAAGGATGCCAGAGAGATGGAGCAGCAGACATTCAGAATAAAGGATGCCAGAGAGATGGAGCAGCAGACATTCAGAATAAAGGATGCCAGAGAGATGGAGCAGCAGACATTCAGAATAAAGGATGCCAGAGAGATGGAGCAGCAGACATTCAGAATAAAGGATGCCAGAGAGATGGAGCAGCAGACATTCAGAATAAAGGATGCCAGAGAGATGGAGCAGCAGACATTCAGAAGTAAGGATGACAGCCCATAGATTAGACCTCATGAGGTAAGGGGTCAGAGGTCAACGTTATACAACCCTCCCATACCACACACTATGACCTTTGACCTGACCTATTTCTTCCCTCATGAGGTCATATCAGCCCTGCCGACTGCTTCCTGACTCTCAACCAACTGTCACAGAGAGGAATGTTCTCTTCTCCAGGTAGAAGTGGGACGTAGCCTAGCAACAGATCTAGATACAGCCTCTCCTATGCAGACGGTTTCCTTCACAGATACAGCCTCTCCTATACAGACGGGTGCCTTCACAGATACAGCCTCTCCTATACAGACTGGTTCCTTCACAGATACAGCCTCTCCTATACAGACGGGTGCCTTCACAGATACAGCCTCTCCTATACAGACGGGTGCCTTCACAGATACAGCCTATCCTATGCAGACGGTTTCCTTCACAGATACAGCCTCTCCTATACAGACGGGTGCCTTCACAGATACAGCCTCTCCTATGCAGACGGTTTCCTTCACAGATACAGCCTCTCCTATACAGACTGGTGCCTTCACAGATACAGCCTCTCCTATACAGACGGGTGCCTTCACAGATACAGCCTCTCCTATACAGACGGGTGCCTTCACAGATACAGCCTATCCTATGCAGACGGTTTCCTTCACAGATACAGCCTCTCCTATACAGACGGGTGCCTTCACAGATACAGCCTCTCCTATACAGACTGATAGCGCCAGACTGGGCTGACATGATGACAGCAGTCAGGGCAGGCATAACTTACTGCCCTACGGCCATACTATTTACAAGCATAATGTACTCAGAGTAAACACAAACATGAAAACAATGCCTTTGAGGTGTGCTGTATCACAGAAATACTACCGACAGGAATCTATCGCTGTGTTCTGATTCTGGATGTGCCTACTGTTGGTCTACAGGTGCCTCCAGTGCTGTAAAAGAAACAAGGAGGCACTTATAAACAACCCACACGCCACTGTGCATGTTAAACACACTAATTAGCGTGAGAGCAGACCGGAGACAAACAGAGCGAATGTAAATATTGAGTGAGCAGCGTTCCTCCATTATGACCAAAGGTGATAAAGGATAGAGCGCGTGAGACGCTCATTCCGCGACTCGTTGCTTCTTCCGGTTTCTCTCACTCACTAAATTCATTTCACAGATGATCAAAACACCCTGAAATTCAAGATGTGGGAGTTCTTTTCATCTTGAAACTATAAAATATGACCGGTGCATTCATATGCTGTAATCAGAGAATTAATTCTGTGAACAAATAGGTTACTGGATCATGTTTTTTAGTAGACTGGTAACAAAACCAATCAGTAGTAAACATTGCCTAGGTTAGCCTCCATGTTGCACTGCACTGATCATGTATTAAGTGGCATGATTGTTGTCTGATCTTCACTGTTGCCTCTGTTTGATCATAGTCTATCGAATGAAACAGTCCGCTATAAACAACATTATGCCTATAAGAGCCATTACCAATTAGATATAACTGTAAAATATATATCACTAGACTAGGCCTTTTAGTAATCAATGGGAAAAAATCAATATGCTGTGGTACCATGTGCGCGCGGATGCGGTGCTCATGAATGAGAAATAACCGGCTATTGAACGGCTGAGCACCGAGTCTGCGACTGAAAGAACGGGTCCCGAAATCCGCGTCAATGAAGGGCTGTTAACAGAGTAGACTTTATAGGCAAAGCCAGGACACAGACTCTGATATTGGCAATGACTGCTGGAGACATGTTATTGTGGTCTTTGTTAATGTCCCCTCGAGAGACCTACCCCTAGATCCGCTAAATGGATTAGGGGAAAAGTCCCTTACCGCATAGTCCCAATCCCGAGTAGCGTTGTCTTGAGGCCTCTCGGAGGATGCCCATCAATCATTGAGGTGTAATAAGAACGGAATCAATCGAGTCTGTTAAAGCCTAGGCTACCAGTGTGTCGCTACAATGTTTTTAAATGGATGCGTTTCAGCACCAGGCGCGTTGTCGGGGCGAATAGACAAACGGCTATCCTTCAGCACCTGGAGCGAACACAGTGAGGGCTGAGCCAAACTGCCGAGCCGAGAATTGCTACCCTCCTCACTAAAGCACGACGCAAACATTTTCATAGCCTATAAATAAAATGATATGTGGAACGTAGCCTAAGCTACAGGTTGGCGACCATAAAGGCAAATAGTAGGCTAGAATGCGCGCTATAGCGCCCAGCAACATCCAAGCAGGTCGGAAGCCACAAAATGGAAAACATGAACGCAGCAGCGCTCACCTCGATGTCCGACTCACTGCACGGCGCTACGATCCCCGCTGATGTCGGGGAGCCAATCCTTGCACTGTTGGTTGTTGTTATTTTGTTGTCCAATCAAGGCCAATACTATGCATTACTTCTCTTCATATCGGAGATTAGGAGGCTACCGCGGCAACGTTACATTTTCTCCATATCCGCTCGACGCACACTACACTTTAGGATCCACCGTCTCTCAGCCCAGGGATGGCTGTGTGTGCGTGTGTTGATCTCTCTCTCTCTGATCTATTTAACAGTCCTCGCAGTCTGCCCTTAAAGGGGCCGAGCGCGATTCTTGCTTTCTCTAGATCGGTTCACATGCCCAAGGTAGAAACGTTGCGTGTTTCTTTGTGAGCTAGATGGAAGTCTATTATGTGTAAACCCCCCCCCCCCCCCCCCCAACACGTTTGTTTTACTGTCCCCGTGGGGACAAAACAATTGATTCTCATTGACAATCCTATCTTCCCTAACCTCTAACCTTAAAAGGCATGTTTCCCTATCCAAAACTGCTCGGAACAGTCTGTGTATATATTATATTTAAGTAAAAATACTACTTAAGTTGTTTTTGGGGGTATCTGTACTTTACTATTTATATTTTTGACAACTTTTACTTGACGACATACCTAAAGAAAATGATGTACTTTTTACTCCTTACATTTCCCTGACACCCAAAACTACTCGTTACATTTTGAATGCTTAACAGGAGAGAGAACTGGTCTAATTCACACACTTATCAAGAGAACATCCCTGGTCATCCCTGCTGCCTCTGATCTGACTCACTAAACACTTTATTTGTAAATCATGCCTAGGGGTTTGGAGTGTGCCTCTGGCTTTCCTTACATTTAAAAAACAAGAAAATGGTGCTGTTGTTTAACATAAGGAATTTGAAATGATTGTACTTTTGATATTTATTTGATTTTTTTTTACCTTTATTTAACTAGGCAAGTCAGTTAAGAACAAATTCTTATTTTCAATGACAGCCTAGGTTCTGCCCTTGAACAGGCCTAGGAACTGCCTGTTCAGGAGCAGAACAACAGATTTGTACCTTGTCAGCTCGGGGGTTTGAACTTGCAACCTTCCGGTTACTAGTCCAACGCTCTAACCACTAGGCTACCCTGCCGCCTCTACACTCTAACCACTAGGCTACCTACACTCTAACCACTAGGCTACCCTGCCACCTCTACACTCTAACCACTAGGCTACCCTGCCACCTCTACACTCTAACCACTAGGCTACCCTGCCACCTCTACACTCTAACCACTAGGCTACCTACACTCTAACCACTAGGCTACCCTGCCGCCTCTACACTCTAACCACTAGGCTACCCTGCCACTTCTACACTCTAACCACTAGGCTACCCTGCCACCTCTACACTCTAACCACTAGGCTACCCTGCCACCTCTACACTCTAACCACTAGGCTACCCTGCCACCTCTACACTCTAACCACTAGGCTACCCTGCCACCTCTACACTCTAACCACTAGGCTACCCTGCCACCTCTACACTCTAACCACTAGGCTACCTACACTCTAACCACTAGGCTACCCTGCCGCCTCTACACTCTAACCACTAGGCTACCCTGCCACCTCTACACTCTAACCACTAGGCTACCCTGCCACCTCTACACTCTAACCACTAGGCTACCCTGCCACCTCTACACTCTAACCACTAGGCTACCCTGCCTCCTCTACACTCTAACCACTAGGCTACCCTGCCTCCTCTACACTCTAACCACTAGGCTACCCTGCCACCTCTACACTCTAACCACTAGGCTACCCTACCACCTCTACACTCTAACCACTAGGCTACCCTGCCACCTCTACACTCTAACCACTAGGCTACCCTGCCACCTCTACACTCTAACCACTAGGCTACCTACACTCTAACCACTAGGCTACCCTGCCACCTCTACACTCTAACCACTAGGCTACCCTGCCACCTCTACACTCTAACCACTAGGCTACCCTGCCACCTCTACACTCTAACCACTAGGCTAAACTGCCTCCTCTACACTCTAACCACTAGGCTACCCTGCCACCTCTACACTCTAACCACTAGGCTACCCTGCCACCTCTACACTCTAACCACTAGGCTACCCTGCCACCTCTACACTCTAACCACTAGGCTACCCTGCCACCTCTACACTCTAACCACTAGGCTACCTACACTCTAACCACTAGGCTACCCTGCCGCCTCTACACTCTAACCACTAGGCTACCCTGCCACCTCTACACTCTAACCACTAGGCTACCCTGCCACCTCTACACTCTAACCACTAGGCTACCCTGCCACCTCTACACTCTAACCACTAGGCTACCCTGCCTCCTCTACACTCTAACCACTAGGCTACCCTGCCTCCTCTACACTCTAACCACTAGGCTACCCTGCCACCTCTACACTCTAACCACTAGGCTACCCTACCACCTCTACACTCTAACCACTAGGCTACCCTGCCACCTCTACACTCTAACCACTAGGCTACCCTGCCACCTCTACACTCTAACCACTAGGCTACCTACACTCTAACCACTAGGCTACCCTGCCACCTCTACACTCTAACCACTAGGCTACCCTGCCACCTCTACACTCTAACCACTAGGCTACCCTGCCACCTCTACACTCTAACCACTAGGCTAAACTGCCTCCTCTACACTCTAACCACTAGGCTACCCTGCCACCTCTACACTCTAACCACTAGGCTACCCTGCCACCTCTACACTCTAACCACTAGGCTACCCTGCCACCTCTACACTCTAACCACTAGGCTAAATATATACTAAATATACTAAAAGCATTTGGTTTTAAATATACTTAAGTATCAAAAGTAAGGGCACTTTTGATACTTAAGTATATTTAAAACCAAATACTTTTAGTATATTTAATGTTTTACTGGGTGACTTTCACTTTTACTTGAGTCTCAATGAGACTGTTTTGCACAGACTGGAATATGATCCGGGATTCTTCCACTGGCATGAACATACATACCCCAACCAGAATCCACAGGCAACATTCGCACTGAGCTAAAGGCTAGAGCTGCCGCTTTCAAGGTGCAGGACTCTAACCCAGAAGCTTATAAGAAATCCCGCTATGCCTTCCGACGAACCATCAAACAGGCAAAGCGTCAATACTGAACTAAGTTTGAATCCTACTACACCGGCTCCGACGCTCGTCAGATGTTTATTTTTTTTATTTTTTTATTTCACCTTTATTTAACCAGGTAGGCTAGTTGAGAACACCTTTATTTAACCAGGTAGGCTAGTTGAGAACACCTTTATTTAACCAGGTAGGCTAGTTGAGAACAAGTTCTCATTTGCAACTGCGACCTGGCCAAGATAAAGCATAGCAGTGTGAGCATACAACAAAGAGTTACACATGGAGTAAACAATTAACAAGTCAATAACACAGTAGAAAACGAAGGGGGGGTCTATATACAATGTGTGCAAAAGGCATGAGGAGGTAGGCAGATAATTACAATTTTGCAGATTAACACTGGAGTGATAAAAGATCAGATGGTCATGTACAGGTAGAGATATTGGTGTGCAGAAGAGCAGAAAAGTAAATAAATAAAAACAGTACGGGGATGAGGTAGGTGAAAAGGGTGGGCTATTTACCAATAGACTATGTACAGCTGCAGCGATCGGTTAGCTGCTCAGATAGCTGATGTTTGAAGTTGGTGAGGGAGATGAAAGTCTCCAACTTCAGCGATTTTTGCAATTCGTTCCAGTCACAGGCAGCAGAGTACTGGAACGAAAGGCGGCCAAATGAGGTGTTGGCTTTAGGGATGATCAGTGAGATACACCTGCTGGAGCGCGTGCTACGGATGGGTGTTGCCATCGTGACCAGTGAGCTGAGATAAGGCGGAGCTTTACCTAGCATAGACTTGTAGATGACCTGGAGCCAGTGGGTCTGGCGACGAATATGTAGCGAGGGCCAGCCGACTAGAGCATACAAGTCGCAGTGGTGGGTAGTATAAGGTGCTTTAGTGACAAAACGGATGGCACTGTGATAGACTGCATCCAGTTTGCTGAGTAGAGTGTTGGAAGCCATTTTGTAGATGACATCGCCGAAGTCGAGGATCGGTAGGATAGTCAGTTTTACTAGGGTAAGCTTGGCGGCTTGAGTGAAGGAGGCTTTGTTGCGGAATAGAAAGCCGACTCTTGATTTGATTTTCGATTGGAGATGTTTGATATGAGTCTGGAAGGAGAGTTTACAGTCTAGCCAGACACCTAGGTACTTATAGACGTCCACATATTCTAGGTCGGAACCATCCAGGGTGGTGATGCTAGTCGGGCATGCAGGTGCAGGCAGCGACCGGTTGAAAAGCATGCATTTGGTTTTACTAGCGTTTAAGAGCAGTTGGAGGCCACGGAAGGAGTGTTGTATGGCATTGAAGCTTGTTTGGAGGTTAGATAGCACAGTGTCCAAAGACGGGCCGAAAGTATATAGAATGGTGTCGTCTGCGTAGAGGTGGATCAGGGAATCGCCCGCAGCAAGAGCAACATCATTGATATACACAGAGAAAAGAGTCGGCCCGAGAATTGAACCCTGTGGCACCCCCATAGAGACTGCCAGAGGACCGGACAGCATGCCCTGTGGCAGGGCTTGCAAACTATTACAGACTACAAAGGGAAGCACAGCCACGAACTGCCCAGTGACACAAGCCTACCAGACGAGCTAAACTACTTCTATGCTCGCTTCGTGGCAAGCAACACTGAGGCATGCATGAGAGCATCAACTGTTCCGGATGACTGTGATCACGCTCTCTGCAGCCGATGTGAGTAAGACCTTTAAACAGGTCAACATACACAAGGCTGCGGGGCCAGACGGATTACCAGGACGTGTGCTCCGGGCATGTGCTGACCAACTGGCAGGTGTCTTCACTAACATTTTCAAACCTCTCCCTGTCTGAGTCTGTAATACCAACATGTTTCAAGCAGACCACCATAGTCCCTGTGCCCAAGAACACTAAGGTAACCTGCATAAATGACTACTGACCCGTGGCACTCACGTCTGTAGCCATGAAGTTCTTTGAAAGGCTGATCATGGCTCACATCAAAACCATTATCCCAGAAACCCTAGACCCACTCCAATTTGCATATTTCTGGATCTCTTGGTGCAGTATGCAAATTGCGCCCCCCCCCCCCCCCCCCCAATTAAGGTGCTAACAACCACCTGTGACACACAACACTTAATGTCAATCACTAGCCATTTGTCTCACCACCAGTGTTCCCTCTAAACTGCATATAGCCATAATACACATCAGCGGATTAACTTAAATCTAAAATTGGGTTAAGAATTGTGCTCGAATCAACGCAATATTAGCCACCTTCAGTGTACCATACCGAAAAACAAGACGAACTATGCAAGATTTAGTATGCAAAACTAACTGTGCAAGATATTTCCTTGTAGGTAGAGCGCATTGGAGAAGGATTATATTGTATTAACAGGCACAATTGATGCCGCGTTCAAGACAACTGGGAACTCTGAAAAATACGAGGTCAAATCATGATGTCAGCGATCTTCAGGTCGGAAAGTTGGAGCTCTAAAAAGAGGCCAGAGTTGACAAATTGATTTTTTTCCCAGTCGTAGCTAGTTTTTTTCTCCCAGAATTCCCAGTTGTTTTGACGCACTGAAGTCGAAAGTCGGAGGTCTGAGTTCCCAGTTGTCTTGAACCTACACAGACCGGTGCACCGTAACCAATCAGAGCTGCAGAAGGCCTGTATGGCCTATATTGAACACCACACATCTGCTGCAAACATCTGTAGGCTAAATGATAGAACAGCCATTTCCATATACAAATGTAATGGGATGCATTTTTCTCCCTTGTTTTTGATGGTAGGCTTCTCTGCCTACATTGTGATCAAATACCCACAGTAGCCTACTTGACCAATGTTAAACCTGTAATTTAAAGCAGATACAGTCTCAGTGTTCACAGTGAACACATGCCTGAAGTTACACACAATTTTCACAATGTTCATGTTTGCGCTCAGCAGACCTAAAATTTGCTCAGTGCCTAACATTTATACCTACTCCATTATATCAGAGTTTATAAGCCTGGTCCTGCCCCTGGTCCTGCCCCTTCCCCTGGTCCTGCCCCTTCCCCTGGTCCTGCCCCTGGTATACCACATGAACATGCAACCTACCCCAGCAATTTAGGCACAGCAAGATACATAAATTAATTTGGTGGCAGACAGACAGACACAGTAACATCATTGAGTGAGTGCGTGCGTGCGGACAGACAGACGGACATATCTCTAGACAGACAGACGGACATATCTCTAGACAGACAGACGGACATATCTCTAGACAGACAGACGGACATATCTCTAGACAGACAGACGGACATATCTCTAGACAGACAGACGGACATATCTCTAGACAGACAGACGGACATATCTCTAGACAGACAGACGGACATATCTCTAGACAGACAGACGGACATATCTCTAGACAGACAGACGGACATATCTCTAGACAGACAGACGGACATATCTCTAGACAGACAGACGGACATATCTCTAGACAGACAGACGGACATATCTCTAGACAGACAGACAGACATATCTCTAGACAGACAGACAGACATATCTCTAGACAGACAGACAGACATATCTCTAGACAGACAGACAGACATATCTCTAGACAGACAGACAGACAGACATATCTCTAGACAGACAGACAGACATATCTCTAGACAGACAGACAGACATATCTCTAGACAGACAGACAGACATATCTCTAGACAGACAGACAGACATATCTCTAGACAGACAGACAGACATATCTCTAGACAGACAGACAGACATATCTCTAGACAGACAGACAGACATATCTCTAGACAGACATATCTCTAGACAGACAGACAGACATATCTCTAGACATCTCATATCTCTAGACAGACAGACAGACATATCTCTAGACATCTCATATCTCTAGACAGACAGACAGACATATCTCTAGACATCTCATATCTCTAGACAGACAGACAGACATATCTCTAGACAGACAGACAGACATATCTCTAGACAGACAGACAGACATATCTCTAGACAGACAGACAGACATATCTCTAGACAGACAGACAGACATATCTCTAGACAGACAGACAGACATATCTCTAGACAGACAGACAGACATATCTCTAGACAGACAGACAGACATATCTCTAGACAGACAGACAGACATATCTCTAGACAGACAGACAGACATATCTCTAGACAGACAGACAGACATATCTCTAGACAGACAGACAGACATATCTCTAGACAGACATATCTCTAGACAGACAGACAGACATATCTCTAGACATCTCATATCTCTAGACAGACAGACAGACATATCTCTAGACATCTCATATCTCTAGACAGACAGACAGACATATCTCTAGACATCTCATATCTCTAGACAGACAGACATATCTCTAGACAGACAGACAGACATATCTCTAGACAGACAGACAGACATATCTCTAGACAGACAGACAGACATATCTCTAGACAGACAGACAGACATATCTCTAGACAGACAGACAGACATATCTCTAGACAGACATATCTCTAGACAGACAGACAGACATATCTCTAGACAGACAGACATATCTCTAGACAGACATATCTCTAGACAGACAGACAGACATATCTCTAGACATCTCATATCTCTAGACAGACAGACAGACATATCTCTAGACATCTCATATCTCTAGACAGACAGACAGACATATCTCTAGACATCTCATATCTCTAGACAGACAGACAGACATATCTCCAGACAGACAGACATATCTCCAGACAGACATATCTCCAGACAGACAGACAGACAGACAGACAGACAGACAGACAGACAGACAGACAGACAGACAGACAGACAGACAGACAGACAGACAGACAGACAGACAGACAGACAGACAGACAGACAGACAGACAGACAGACAGGACAGACAGACAGACAGACAGACAGACAGACAGACAGACAGACAGACAGACAGACAGACAGACAGACAGACAGACAGACAGACAGACAGACAGACAGACAGACAGACAGACAGACAGACAGACAGACAGACAGACAGACAGACAGACAGACAGACAGACAGACAGACAGACAGACAGACAGACAGACAGACAGGACAGACAGACAGACAGACAGACAGACAGACAGACAGACAGACAGACAGACAGACAGACAGACAGACAGACAGACAGACAGACAGACAGACAGACAGACAGACAGACAGACAGACAGACAGACAGACAGACAGACAGGACAGACAGACAGACAGACAGACAGACAGACAGACAGACAGACAGACAGACAGACAGACAGACAGACAGACAGACAGACAGACAGACAGACAGGACAGACAGACAGACAGACAGACAGACAGACAGACAGACAGACAGACAGACAGACAGACAGACAGAGACAGACAGACAGACGACAGACAGACAGACAGACAGACAGACAGACAGACAGACAGACAGACAGACAGACAGACAGACAGACAGACAGACAGACAGACAGACAGACAGACAGACAGACAGACAGACAGACAGACAGACAGACAGACAGACAGACAGACAGACAGACAGACAGACAGACAGACAGACAGACAGACAGACAGACAGACAGACAGACAGACAGACAGACAGACAGACAGACAGACAGACAGACAGACAGGACAGACAGACAGACAGACAGACAGACAGACAGACAGACAGACAGACAGACAGACAGACAGACAGACAGACAGACAGACAGACAGACAGACAGACAGACAGACAGACAGACAGACAGACAGACAGACAGACAGACAGACAGACAGACGACAGACAGACAGACAGACAGACAGACAGACAGACAGACAGACAGACAGACAGACAGACAGACAGACAGAGTAACTCATTGAGTGCAGTGACACAGCCTCCACCATACGATTTCTCACAGTATTGTTCTTTCAGACTGTCTCCTGAAAATCATTCACAGGGGGCTTCCTGGGGGACGGGCTCAGACCAGCTGGACACGGACGGACACACACACACACACACACACACACACACACACACACACACACACACACACACACAGAGCTGCTCTATAGTCCGACCCATTGAGTTCCAGAATGGGGTGAAAATGTCAACCATATTGTTCAGGGAGAAATTCAAACCCGTCTGACTGGAACGAATGGTCCTAGAGGCATAATCCTGATTTAACATTTACATTTTAGTCATTTAGCAGATTCTCTTATCCGGAGCGACTTACAGGAACAGTTAGGGGTTAAGTGCCTTGCTCAAGGGCACATCGACAGATTTCTCACCTCGAGGATTCAAACCAACGACCTTTCGGGCTACTGGCCCAACGCTCTTATCCACTAAGGTTATTGGCCCAAATCTCTTATCCACTAAGGTTATTGGCCCAAGCTCTTATCCACTAAGGTTATTGGCCCAACGCTCTTATCCACTAAGGTTATTGGCCCAACGCTCTTATCCACTAAGGTTATTGTCCCAACGCTCTTATCCACTAAGGTTACTGGCCCAACGCTCTTATCCACTAAGGTTATTGGCCCAACGCTCTTATCCACTAAGGTTATTGGCCCAAATCTCTTAACCACTAAGGTTATTGGCCCAACGCTCTTATCCACTAAGGTTATTGGCCCAACGCTCTTATCCACTAAGGTTATTGGCCCAACGCTCTTATCCACTAAGGTTATTGGCCCAACGCTCTTATCCACTAAGGTTATTGGCCCAACGCTCTTATCCACTAAGGTTATTGGCCCAACGCTCTTATCCACTAAGGTTATTGGCCCAACGCTCTTATCCACTAAGGTTATTGGCCCAACGCTCTTATCCACTAAGGTTATTGGCCCAACGCTCTTATCCACTAAGGTTATTGGCCCAACGCTCTTATCCACTAAGGTTATTGGCCCAAATCTCTTAACCACTAAGGTTATTGGCCCAACGCTCTTATCTACTAAGGTTACTGGCCCAACGCTCTTATCCACTAAGGTTATTGGCCCAAATCTCTTAACCACTAAGGTTATTGGCCCAATGCTCTTATCCACTAAGGTTATTGGCCCAAATCTCTTAACCACTAAGGTTATTGGCCCAACGCTCTTATCCACTAAGGTTATTGGCCCAAATCTCTTAACCACTAAGGTTATTGGCCCAACGCTCTTATCTACTAAGGTTACTGGCCCAACGCTCTTATCCACTAAGTTTATTGGCCCAAATCTCTTAACCACTAAGGTTATTGGCCCAATGCTCTTATCCACTAAGGTTATTGGCCCAAATCTCTTAACCACTAAGGTTATTGGCCCAACGCTCTTATCCACTTAGGTTATTGGCCCAACGCTCTTATCCACTAAGGTTATTGGCTCAAATCTCTTAACCACTAGCCTACTCGGCACGTTACACCGGAACATAAAACTAAGTCATGTGATATATCAGAAATTGTGTAATAGAATTATTGTCAAGCTAAAATATAGAAATATAATTATAAACAGTTTATATGGGTTTTATACCAATTCTCTGTATAAATATCCTCTAGAATGAATGTACAATTGAACAGAGTATAAATGTCTTCATTTTTGTTTTCTTGGAAAGCTGTTCCAGAATCCGCCTGGCGAGGGCGCTACAGGACGCTGTATCACTACGTTGTGTGTGGATTTATTTATTATCTGGACCCATGCGGCCAGACTCTTACCAATCCTCACCTTTTCCCCCTCGTGACAAATCCATATCTCCTCCAGCTTGCGGCTTCAGCCAATCAGACAATAGCCATGTGTCTCACCCTTGTGCCCTGATTGGCTAGCCAGCCTGACCCATGATCTCCAAGGGAGTAAATATACCGTGAGCTGTAGGGAAATCATGCACGCTCTAGAATGCCCTTCAAGCCAATCAGAAACGAGTATTCAACAATGCCATGGTACAATTTGTTCTATTCCTTGCATTCCATAAACTGCAATTAAATGTCTGTACTACAGAACCATCTTCATGTTCATCTTCGTCAGTGTGTGTAAATAAAGTCCCCTGTGTGTGTTAAGTGTTGGGTTGCTTAACTCCACTTTAACCAGGGTGAGGTGGTCACAGGTCACAGGTCAGGAAATACGTAGAGCCTCTTTCACCCTCCTTCGAGACGGATTGGTGACTTTGCTGACAACACTACAGTATGGTGGCCCGCAGAGACCACAGAGACCACACAGTTCCTCACTGCCCACCTGAGGTCCAGTGGATGACTGCTGCAATAGCCGAGAGTGCTTTTATATCATACAATATCAGTATTTGTTTCATTTACAACTTGTCTAAGTCCTTTAAACAACTGATTTCAGCCAGTGTTTGACTGTGGATTCACTACATTGTTTACATGGAAACGTTGACATAGTGGCAGTAAATTAGAACTATTAACATTCCTCTAAGACTGCCTGGCTAGCTAGCTAACAAACATACAGTGCAGATAAATTCTTCAAGTTCAGAAATTTTACATAATTACTTATCACAACACTGGCAAACCATAGTTCACCAATTCCCCTGACCAAAATGGCTGACATTCATCCCACCATAAGAAGGTTCATTACCATTCTAGCATTCTAATTCCTAATTCTATGGTTTAGCCATTGATGCTCCACGCTCCACTCCTCCTGGCGGTGTTTTCCCCTCCATGCTCCATTAGACAGAAACCAGGTGTGTTTCCCTCCATTAGACAGAAACCAGGTGTGTTTCCCTCCATAGACAGAAACCAGGTGTGCTTCCCTCCATTAGACAGAAACCAGGTGTGCTTCCCTCCATTAGACAGAAACCAGGTGTGCTTCCCTCCATTAGACAGAAACCAGGTGTGTTTCCCTCCATTAGACAGAAACCAGGTGTGTTTTCCTCCATTAGACAGAAACCAGGTGTGTTTCCCTCCATTAGACAGAAACCAGGTGTGCTTCCCTCCATTAGACAGAAACCAGGTGTGTTTCCCTCCATTAGACAGAAACCAGGTGTGTTTCCCTCCATTAGACAGAAACCAGGTGTGTTTCCCTCCATTAGACAGAAACCAGGTGTGTTTCCCTCCATTAGACAGAAACCAGATGTGCTTCCCCCCATTAGACAGAAACCAGGTGTGTTTCCCTCCATTAGACAGAAACCAGGTGTGCTTCCCTCCATTAGACAGAAACAAGGTGTGCTTCCCTCCATTAGACAGAAACCAGGTGTGCTTCCCTCCATTAGACAGAAACAAGGTGTGTTTCCCTCCATTAGACAGAAACCAGGTGTGTTTCCCTCCATTAGACAGAAACAAGGTGTGTTTCCCTCCATTAGACAGAAACCAGGTGTGATTCCCTCCATTAGACAGAAACAAGGTGTGTTTCCCTCCATAGACAGAAACCAGGTGTGCTTCCCTCCATTAGACAGAAACCAGGTGTGCTTCCCTCCATTAGACAGAAACAAGGTGTGTTTCCCTCCATAGACAGAAACCAGGTGTGCTTCCCTCCATTAGACAGAAACCAGGTGTGCTTCCCTCCATTAGACAGAAACCAGGTGTGCTTCCCTCCATTAGACAGAAACAAGGTGTGTTTCCCTCCATAGACAGAAACCAGGTGTGCTTCCCTCCATAGACAGAAACCAGGTGTGTTTCCCTCCATAGACAGAAACAAGGAACAATTTACCAGACTACGCCATGGCTCGTCCTAATATTTCTACATTTCATTCTTTAACTTTTTAGATTTGTGTGTTTTGTTGTGTATTGTGAGATATTACTGCACGGTTGGAGCTACATCCGTAATGACATATTCTCAATAAGTGTATTTGACCAATCACAATTTGAATTTTGAACCCACATAGACGTTTGATTTCCCCTGAAAGCATCTGAAGTGGTTGAAAGGGAGATTGGCGTCTTGGGGGCGTTTGAGGGGGTCTTCTCAACACCCCCAAAACTGCCTCTCTGTCACGAGAGGGACTGGTGACTGCAAGATACCCCTTCCTACTGAGTTACAGAGAGGGCTTACAATGTGAATATGTGGAGATTATAGAGAGAGAGAGAGCAGGGAGAGAGAGTTGGATGGAGAGGGAGAGGGAGGGGGAGGGGGAGTTGGATGGAGAGGGAGAGGGAGGGGGAGTTGGATGGAGAGGGAGAGGGAGGGGGAGGGGGAGGAGGATGGAGAGGGAGAGGGAGGGGGAGGGGGAGGAGGATGGAGAGGGAGAGGGAGGGGGAGTTGGATGGAGAGGGAGAGGGAGAGGGAGGGGGAGTTGGATGGAGAGGGAGAGGGAGGGGAGGGGGAGTTGGATGGAGAGGGAGAGGGAGAGGGAGGGGGAGTTGGATGGAGAGGGAGAGGGAGGGGGAGGGGGAGTAGGATGGAGAGGGAGAGGGAGGGGGAGTTGGATGGAGAGGGAGAGGGAGGGGGAGGGGAGTTGGATGGAGAGGGAGAGGGAGAGGGAGGGGGAGTTGGATGGAGAGGGAGAGGGAGGGGGAGGGGGAGTAGGATGGAGAGGGAGAGGGAGGGGGAGTTGGATGGAGAGGGAGAGGGAGGGGGAGGGGGAGTTGGATGGAGAGGGAGAGGGAGAGGGAGGGGGAGGGGGAGGGGGAGTTGGATGGAGAGGGAGAGGGAGGGGGAGGGGGAGTTGGATGGAGAGGGAGAGGGAGGGGGAGTTGGATGGAGAGGAGAGGGAGGGGAGGGGGAGGGGGAGTAGGATGGAGAGGGAGAGGGAGAGGGAGGGGGAGTTGGATGGAGAGGGAGAGGGAGGGGGAGTTGGATGGAGAGGGAGAGGGAGGGGGAGGGGGAGTTGGATGGAGAGGGAGAGGGAGGGGGAGGGGGAGTAGGATGGAGAGGGAGAGGGAGGGGGAGTTGGATGGAGAGGGAGAGGGAGGGGGAGGGGGGAGTTGGATGGAGAGGGAGAGGGAAGGGGAGGGGGAGTTGGATGGAGAGGGAGAGGGAGGGGGAGGGGAGTTGGATGGAGAGGGAGAGGGAGGGGGAGGGGGAGTTGGATGGAGAGGGAGAGGGAGGGGGAGGGGGAGTTGGATGGAGAGGGAGAGGGAGGGGGAGGGGGAGTTGGATGGAGAGGGAGAGGGAGGGGGAGTTGGATGGAGAGGGAGAGGGAGGGGGAGTTGGATGGAGAGGGAGAGGGAGGGGGAGGGGGAGGGGGAGTTGGATGGAGAGGGAGAGGGAGGGGGAGTTGGATGGAGAGGGAGGGGAGGGGGAGTTGGATGGAGAGGGAGAGAGAGGGGGAGGGGGAGTTGGATGGAGAGGGAGAGGGAGGGGGAGGGGGAGTTGGATGGAGAGGGAGGGAGGGGGAGGGGGAGGGGGAGTTGGATGGAGAGGGAGAGGGAGGGGGAGGGGGAGTTGGATGGAGAAGATTTGTGACCAGTTGCCACGAGAAAAGGGCAACCAGTGAAGAACAAACACCATTGTAAATACAACCCATATCTATGCTTGTTTATTTTATCTTGTGTCCTTTACCATTTGTACATTGTTAAAACACTGTATATATATATATGACATTTGTAATGTCTTTATTGTTTTGAAACTTCTGTATGTGTAATGTTTACTGTTAATTTTTATTTATTTCACTTTATATATTCACTTTTGTTTATTATCTACCTCACTTGCTTTGGCAATGTTAACACGTTTCCCATGCCAATAAAGCCCCTTGAATTGAATTGAATTGGAGAGGGAGTTGGGGAGTTGGATGGAGAGGGAGGGGAGGAGGAGTTGGATGGAGAGGGACAGGGAGGGGAGAGGGTGTGGGAGGGGGAGAGGGTGTTGGATGGAGAGGGACAGGGACAGGGAGGGGGTGTTGGATGGAGAGGGACAGGGACAGGGAGGGGAGAGGGTGTTGGATGGAGAGGGACAGGGACAGGGAGGGGAGAGGGTGTTGGATGGAGAGGGACAGGGACAGGGAGGGGAGAGGGTGTGGGAGGGGGAGAGGGAGAGGGTGTTGGATGGACAGGGACAGGGAGGGGAGAGGGTGTTGGATGGAGAGGGACAGGGACAGGGAGGGGAGAGGGTGTTGGATGGAGAGGGACAGGGACAGGGAGGGGAGAGGGTGTTGGATGGAGAGGGAGTTGGAGGGAGAGGGTGGGGGAGGGAGGGAATTGGGACTTCTGTTCTCCCTAGTGACTGAGAACAGAAAAGGCCCAATGAACAGAGCTTACTCAGGCTCCCACAATCCCTCAGCACTCATGCGCCTCACTGGGGTTGACAAATACATATTTATTAAAGCAGTTAATGTGTGTGTGCGTATTTTAGTCAAATTACACCTGTTCTCTCACAGAGCCAGTGATTAATTTGATGATGTCAGTATGTCTGGGGACAGGAGCAGAGACAACACATAGTAGACAACATCACTAAATCATCACAGACCAGGAGAGAAAGATGAATGTGCTGATCCAACTTCATCAACAGAGAGACATCAACAGAGAGACATCAACAGCACTAATATTCCCATTCACTCCCACAACGACGAAAAAGCCGACAGTATCAATCAATGACATTTCACTGTGCTTTGTAGAAAAAGGAATTTGACACAATGTCCCTGGTTGTTAATGTATTCATTTTGACGGTGTTTGACACAATGTCCCTGGTTGTTAATGTATTCATTTTGACGGTGTTTGACACAATGTCCCTGGTTGTTAATGTATTCATTTTGACGGTGTTTGACACAATGTCCCTGGTTGTTAATGTATTCATTTTGACGGTGTTTGACACAATGTCCCTGGTTGTTAATGTATTCATTTTGACGGTGTTTGACACAATGTCCCTGGTTGTTAATGTATTCATTTTGACGGTGTTTGACACAATGTCCCTGGTTGTTAATGTATTCATTTTGACGGTGTTTGACACAGGGTGCTCTTCAATAAACACTGTTTTTTTGTTGTTGTCATGATCAGTGGATTAGTGCCTCTGTCTGCTCTGAGCCCCAGAGTCTCCTCCTGGGGGAAGGAGGAGAGGTGGGGAGTCTCTGCCTCACCAAGGGGTGTAAGGGGGGTAGCAGGCTCAGAGCGGGAGGGGCGGGGCGCCTCTAAACATCTGATTGGCTGGACAGGCGGTCACATGTGTGGGTGACTCAGGCCAGTTGCTGTCAGAGCGAATCAGAACGCATATTGGGGAGTGTTCAGCAGGAGCAACCCGACGGAGGTCTGTTTCCATGGCAACGACCGGGGGAACCAGGGGGCGAAGCGACTGCACGCTGTGAAAGAGAAATAGAGAGAGGCGGAGCTTGTTGTGGGGGAGAGGAGTTCCCTAGGAGATGAAGGGAATTAGGGAGGAGAGGTAGAGGGGAGGAGAGGTGGAGGTGTGGAGGGGTGTGGTGAATGGTGCCATCGACAAATGTATGACCCCCTCACACACACTCTATATTAATGATGGGGGGGGGGGGGGGGGGGGGGGACGTACTTAGCAACACGAAAGAGAACATCTTGAATGATGTTGAATCAGTGGATGAGATTTCCACAGCTACTAAGAAGTGAATGATGCTGCTTCTGAATGGTAAGCTGAGAATGCTTCACATATAGGACTTCTGGCCTGGGGAGCAGGTTTGGGGTCAATTCCATTTCAATTCAGAAAGTAAACCAAATTCCAATTTCACATTTTCCTCATTGAAAAGCAATAGAGAGAATTGGAATTGGACTTTCAGTGTACTTCCTGAATTGCCTGGAATTGGAATTGAATGAACCCTGACCCCGCAGGGCAGTCTTAAAACAGGGGTTTAAAGTAACTGTCCATTTGAAAATCTCACTTTTAAAAGTTCCTATTCTGTTAACTCATACCCAAATAATTTTGTTGATGCATCCTATACTCGTATTTGTAGCCAAAACATAAATTGGATAAAAAACATTTAAAAAACCCTTCCTCAAAGAGACTGTTTCAAACATGCTTGTTATTTCCTCATTGAGAATAACGTCATCCTCCTGGGGAGAATGAGCTGCCCAATCAGCTGTCTACTTACATGAATACTAATGACCGGTATACGCCCACACCATTCTGTCGTTGGGGTTCGCCCACACCATTCTGTTGTTGGGGTACACTGCCACCATTCTGTTGTTGGGGTACACTGCCACCATTCTGTTGTTGGGGTACACTGCCACCATTCTGTCGTTGGGGTACGCCCACACCATTCTGTCGTTGGGGTACGCCCACACCATTCTGTCATTGGGGTACGCCCACACCATTCTGTCGTTGGGGTACACTGTCACCATTCTGTTGTTGGGGTACACTGCCACCATTCTGTCATTGGGGTACGCCCACACCATTCTGTCGTTGGGGTACGCCCACACCATTCTGTTGTTGGTGTACACTGCCACCATTCTGTTGTTGGGGTACACTGCCACCATTCTGTCATTGGAGTACGCCCACACCATTCCGTCATTGGGGTACACCCACACCATTCCGTTGTTGGGGTACACTGCCACCCTTCTGTTGGGGTACACTGCCACCATTATGTTGTTGGGGTACACTGCCACCATTCTGTTGTTGGGGTACACTGCCACCATTCTGTTGTTGGGGTACACTGCCACCATTCTGTTGTTGGGGTACACTGCCACCATTTTGTTGTTGGGGTACGCCCACACCATTCTGTTGGGGTACACCGCCACCATTCTGTTGTTGGGGTACACCGCCACCCTTCTGTTGGGCTACACCGCCACCATTCTGTTGTTGGGGTACACCGCCACCATTCTGTTGTTGGGGTACACCCACACCCTTCTGTTGTTGGGGTACACCCACACCCTTCTGTTGTTGGGGTACACTGCCACCATTCTGTTGTTGGGGTACACTGCCACCATTTTGTTGTTGGGGTACGCCCACACCATTCTGTTGGGGTACACCGCCACCATTCTGTTGTTGGGGTACACCGCCACCCTTCTGTTGGGCTACACCGCCACCATTCTGTTGTTGGGGTACACTGCCACCATTCTGTTGTTGGGGTACACTGCCACCATTCTGTTGTTGGGGTACACTGCCACCATTCTGTTGTTGGGGTACACTGCCACCATTCTGTTGTTGGGGTACACTGCCACCATTTTGTTGTTGGGGTACGCCCACACCATTCTGTTGGGGTACACCGCCACCATTCTGTTGTTGGGGTACACCGCCACCCTTCTGTTGGGCTACACCGCCACCATTCTGTTGTTGGGGTACACCGCCACCATTCTGTTGTTGGGGTACACCCACACCCTTCTGTTGTTGGGGTACACTGCCACCATTCTGTTGTTGGGGTACACTGCCACCATTCTGTTGTTGGGGTACACTGCCACCATTCTGTTGTTGGGGTACACTGCCACCATTCTGTTGTTGGGGTACACTGCCACCATTCTGTTGTTGGGGTACACTGCCACCATTCTGTTGTTGGGGTACACTGCCACCATTCTGTTGTTGGGGTACACTGCCACCATTCTGTTGTTGGGGTACACTGCCACCATTCTGTTGTTGGGGTACACTGCCACCATTCTGTTGTTGGGGTACACTGCCACCATTCTGTTGTTGGGGTACACTGCCACCATTCTGTTGTTGGGGTACACTGCCACCATTCTGTTGTTGGAGTACACTGCCACCACTCTGTTGTTGGGGTACACTGCCACCATTCTGTTGTTGGGGTACACTGCCACCATTCTGTTGTTGGGGTACACTGCCACCATTCTGTTGTTGGGGATACACTGCCACCATTCTGTTGTTGGGGATACACTACCACCATTCTGTTGTTGGGGATACACTGCCACCATTCTGTTGTTGGGGTACACTGCCACCATTCTGTTGTTGGGGTACACTGCCACCATTCTCTTGTTGGGGTACACTGCCACCATTCTGTTGTTGGGGTACACTGCCACCATTCTGTTGTTGGGGTACACTGCCACCATTCTGTTGTTGGGGTACACTGCCACCATTCTGTTGTTGGGGTACACTGCCACCATTCTGTTGTTGGGGTACACTGCCACCACTCTGTTGTTGGGGTACACCCACACCATTCTGTTGTTGGGGTACACCCACACCATTCTGTTGTTGGGGTACACTGCCACCATTCTGTTGTTGGGGTACACTGCCACCATTCTGTTGTTGGGGTACACCCACACCATTCTGTTGTTGGGGTACACCCATACCATTCTGTTGTTGGGGTACACCCACACCATTCTGTTGTTGGGGTACACCCACACCATTCTGTTGTTAGGGTACACCCACACCATTCTGTTGTTGGGGTACACTGCCACCATTCTGTTGTTGGGGTACACCCACACCATTCTGTTGTTGGGGTACACTGCCACCATTCTGTTGTTGGGGTACACTGCCACCACTCTGTTGTTGGGGTACACTGCCACACCATTCTGTTGTTGGGGTACACTGCCACCATTCTGTTGTTGGGGTACACTGCCACCATTCTGTTGTTGGGGTACACTGCCACACCATTCTGTTGTTGGGGTACACCCACACCATTCTGTTGTTGGGGTACACCCACACCATTCTGTTGTTGGGGTACGCCCACACCATTCTGTTGATGGGGTACGCCCACACCATTCTGTTGTTGGGGTACACTGCCACCATTCTGTTGTTGGGGTACACCCACACCATTCTGTTGTTGGGGTACACCCACACCATTCTGTTGTTGGGGTACACCCATACCATTCTGTTGTTGGGGTACACCCACACCATTCTGTTGTTGGGGTACACCCACACCATTCTGTTGTTAGGGTACACCCACACCATTCTGTTGTTGGGGTACACTGCCACCATTCTGTTGTTGGGGTACACCCACACCATTCTGTTGTTGGGGTACACTGCCACCATTCTGTTGTTGGGGTACACTGCCACCACTCTGTTGTTGGGGTACACTGCCACACCATTCTGTTGTTGGGGTACACTGCCACCATTCTGTTGTTGGGGTACACTGCCACCATTCTGTTGTTGGGGTACACTGCCACACCATTCTGTTGTTGGGGTACACCCACACCATTCTGTTGTTGGGGTACACCCACACCATTCTGTTGTTGGGGTACGCCCACACCATTCTGTTGATGGGGTACGCCCACACCATTCTGTTGTTGGGGTACACTGCCACCATTCTGTTGTTGGGGTACGCCCACACCATTCTGTTGTTGGGGTACGCCCACACCATTCTGTTGTTGGGGTACGCCCACACCATTCTGTTGTTGGGGTACGCCCACACCATTCTGTTGTTGGGGTACACTGCCACCATTCTGTTGTTGGGGTACGCCCACACCATTCTGTTGTTGGGGTACGCCCACACCATTCTGTTGTTGGGGTACGCCCACACCATTCTGTTGTTGGGGTACGCCCACACCATTCTGTTGTTGGGGTACGGCCACACCATTCTGTTGTTGGGGTACACCCACACCATTCTGTTGTTGGGGTACACCCACACCATTTCTTACATTCAGCACCACTACGTCATGGGAAATATATTATTTCTAACAAAGTTGAGAGCATAGTGACAGGGGAGGTTGAGCATAGAGACAGGGTAAGTTGAGCATATAGGGGAAGTTGAGCATAGAGACAGGGTAAGTTGAGCATAGAGATAGGGGAAGTTGAGCATAGAGATAGGGGAAGTTGAGCATGGGGACAGGGGAAGTTGAGCATAGAGACAGGGGAAGTTGAGCATAGAGAAAGGGGAAGTTGAGCATAGAGACAGGGGAAGTTGAGCATAGAGACAGGGGAAGTTGAGCATAGAGACAGGGGAAGTTGAGCATAGAGACAGGGGAAGTTGAGCATAGAGACAGGGGAGGTTGAGTATAGAGATAGGGTAAGTTGAGCATGGGGACAGGGGAAGTTGAGCATGGGGACAGGGGAAGTTGAGCATAGAGACAGGGGAAGTTGAGTATAGAGATAGGGGAAGTTGAGCATAGAGACAGGGGAAGTTGAGCATAGAGACAGGGGAAGTTGAGCATAGAGACAGGGGAAGTTGAGCATAGAGATAGGGGAAGTTGAGCATAGAGACAGGGGAAGTTGAGCATAGAGATAGGGGAAGTTGAGCATAGAGATAGGGGAAGTTGAGCATAGAGACAGGGGAAGTTGAGCATAGAGACAGGGGAAGTTGAGCATAGAGACAGGGGAAGTTGAGCATAGAGATAGGGGAAGTGAAGTTCTATCAACACATCAACTGTAGTACTCACACTGGGAAAACACTCGACAAATGCTATTCTCTCTTCCGGGATGCCTACAAGGCCATCCCCCGCCCTCCCTTCGGCAAATCAGATCACAACTCCCTTTTGCTCCTCCCTTCCTATAGGCAGAAACTCAAACAGGAAGTACCCGTGCTAAGATCTATCCATCGCTGGTCTTACCAATCGGAATCCATGCAAGATTGTTTTGATCGTGCGGACTGGGATATGTTCCCGGGTCGCCTCAGAGAATAACATTGATGTATACATGGACACAGTGACTGAGTTCATCAGGAAGTGTATAGAGGATGTTGTTCCCACTGTGACTATTAAAACCTACCCAAACCAGAAACCGTGGACAGATGGCAAGCACTCGCACTAAACTGAAAGCGCCTACTAGCACCACATTTAACCTTGGCAAGATGACTGGGAATATGGTTGAATACAAACAGTGTAGTTATTCCCTCCATAAGGCAATCAAACAGGCAAAATGTCAGTACAGAGACTAAATGGAGTCGCAAATCAACGGCTCAGACGCAATACGTATATGTAGCAGGGTCTACAGACAATCACAGACTACAAAGGGAAAAGCAGCCACGTCGCGGACACCAACGTCTTGCTCCCAGACCAGCTAAACACCTTCTTCGCTTTGAGGGTAACACAGTGCCATCGACACGGCCCGCTCCCAAGGACTGTGGGCTCTCGTTCTCCGTGGCCGACGTCAGTGAAAGAGTTAAGCGTGTAAACCGGTGCAAGGCTGCCGGGCCAGACGGCATCCCTAGCCGTGTCCTCAGAGCATGTGCAGACCAGCTGGCTGGAGTGTTTACAGACATATTCAATCTCTCCCTACCCAGTCTGCTGTCCCCACATGCTTCAAGATGTCCACCATTGTTCCTGTACCCAAGAAAGCAAAAGGTAACTGAACTAAATGACTATCGCCCTGTAGCACTCACTTCTGTCATCATGAAGTGCTTTGAGAGGCTAGTTATCACCTCTACCTTACACCCTAGACCCTCCTTCATTTGCATATCGCCCCAATAGATCCACAAACGATGAAATGGCCATTGGACAATAGGACAATGTGGAATATCTGGATAGGACAATAGGAATATCTATGTAAGAATGTTGTATAGCCAAGCCTTCAACATCATTCTACCCTCCAAGCTCATCATCAAGCTCAGGGCCCTGGGTCTGAACCCCGCTCTGTGCAACTGGGTCCTGGACTTCCTGACAGGCTGCCCCCATGTGGTGAAGGTTGGAAACAACACCTTCACTTCACTGATCCTCAACACAGGGGCCCCACAAGGGTGCGTGCTCAGCCCCCTCCTGTTCACCCATGACTGCATGACCACGCACGCCTCCAACTCAATCATCAAGTTTGCAGATGACACAACAGTGGTAGGCCTGATTACTAACAATGACAAGACAGCGTACAGGGAGGAGGTGAAGGCCCTGGCGGAGTGGTGCCAGGAAAATGACCTCTCCATCAATAAAATGAAGGAGCTGATCAAGGACTTCAGGAAACAGCAGAGGGAGCACGCCTCCATCCACATCAATGGAACTGCAGTGGAGAAGGTGAAAAGCTTCAAGTTCCTCGGCGTACACATCACTGACGATCTGAAATGTTCCACCCACACAGACAGTGTGGTGAAGAAGGCACAACAGTGCCTCTTCAACCTCAGGAGGCTAAAGAAATGTGGCTTATCACCTAAAACCCTCACAAACTTCTACAGATGGACAACTGAGAGCATCCTGTCGGGGTGTGTCACCGCCTGGTACGGCAACTGCATCGCGCACAACCGCAGGGCTCTCCAGAGGGTGGTGTGGTCTATCTAACGCATCACCGGGGGCACACTGCCTGCCCTCCAGGACACCTACAGCACTCGATGTCACAGGAAGTTTAAAAATTTGATTGAATCTTTGTTCATGTCAGTTAAGAACAAATTCTTATTTACAATAACGGCCTACACCGGCCAAACCCGGACGATGCTGGGCCAATTGTGCGCCGCCCTATGTGACTCTATGGGAATCACGGCCGGTTGTGATACAGCCTGGAATCGAACCAGGGTGTCTGTAGTGACGCCTCAAGCACTGCGATGCAGTGTCTTAGACTGCTGCGCCACATGGGAGCCCAAAAGGACATCATCAATGACATCAACCATCAATCGTCGGCTACCATCCGGTTACTCAACCCTGCACCTTACAAGCTGCTGCCCTATAGACATGGAATCACTGGTCACTTTAATAATGGAACAATAGTCACTTTAATAATGGAACACTAGTCACTTTAATAATGGAACACTAGTAACTTTAATAATGGAACACTAGTCACTTTAATAATGGAACACTAGTAACTTTAATAATGGAACACTAGTCACTTTAATAATGGAACACTAGTCACTTTAATAATGGAACACTAGTAACTTTAATAATGGAACACTAGTCACTTTAATAATGGAACACTAGTCACTTTAATAATGGAACACTAGTAACTTTAATAATGGAACACTAGTCACTTTAATAATGGAACACTAGTCACTTTAATAATGGAACACTAGTAACTTTAATAATGGAACACTAGTCACTTTAATAATGTTTACATACCGTATTCTATTCTACTGCATTCTAGTCAATGCCACTCTGACATTGCTCGTCCTAATATTTAGTTATTTCTTAATTGCATTCTTTTACTTTTAGATGTGTGATTAAATTGTGATTTGTTAGATATTACTGCACTGTTGGAACTAGGAACACAGGCATTTAGTTAGATATTACTGCACTGTTGGAACTAGGAACACAGGCATTTAGTTAGATTCTACTGCACTGTTGGAACTAGGAACACAGGCATTTAGTTAGATATTACTGCACTGCTGGAACTAGGAACACAGGCATTTAGTTAGATATTACTGCACTGTTGGAACTAGGAACACAGGCATTTAGTTAGATATTACTGCACTGCTGGAACTAGGAACACAGGCATTTAGTTAGATATTACTGCACTGTTGGAACTAGGAACACAGGCATTTAGTTAGATATTACTGCACTGTTGGAACTAGGAACACAGGCATTTAGTTAGATATTACTGCACTGTTGGAACTAGTAACACAGGCATTTAGTTAGATATTACTGCACTGTTGGAACTAGGAACACAGGCATTTAGTTAGATATTACTGCACTGTTGGAACTAGGAACACAGGCATTTAGTTAGATATTACTGCACTGTTGGAACTAGGAACACAGGCATTTAGTTAGATATTACTGCACTGTTGGAACTAGGAACACAGGCATTTAGTTAGATATTACTGCACTGTTGGAACTAGGAACACAGGCATTTAGTTAGATATTACTGCACTGTTGGAACTATGAACACAGGCATTTAGTTAGATATTACTGCACTGTTGGAACTAGGAACACAGGCATTTAGTTAGATATTACTGCACTGTTGGAACTAGGAACACCGGCATTTAGTTAGATATTACTGCACTGTTGGAGCTAGGAACACCAGCATTTAGTTAGATATTACTGCACTGTTGGAGCTAGGAACACAGGCATTTAGTTAGATATTACTGCACTGTTGGAGCTAGGAACACAGGCATTTAGTTAGATACTACTGCACTGCTGGAACTAGGAACACAGGCATTTAGTTAGATATTACTGCACTGTTGGAGCTAGGAACACCAGCATTTAGTTAGATATTACTGCACTGTTGGAGCTAGGAACACAGGCATTTAGTTAGATATTACTGCACTGTTGGAGCTAGGAACACAGGCATTTAGTTAGATATTACTGCACTGTTGGAGCTAGGAACACAGGCATTTAGTTAGATATTACTGCACTGTTGGAGCTAGGAACACAGGCATTTAGTTAGATACTACTGCACTGCTGGAACTAGGAACACAGGCATTTAGTTAGATATTACTGCACTGTTGGAGCTAGGAACACCAGCATTTAGTTAGATATTACTGCACTGTTGGAGCTAGGAACACAGGCATTTAGTTAGATATTACTGCACTGTTGGAACTAGGAACACAGGCATTTAGTTAGATACTACTGCACTGTTGGAACTAGGAACACAGGCATTTAGTTAGATATTACTGCACTGTTGGAACTAGGAACACAGGCATTTAGTTAGATATTACTGCACTGTTGGAACTAGGAACACAGGCATTTAGTTAGATATTACTGCACTGTTGGAACTAGGAACACAGGCATTTAGTTAGATACTACTGCACTGTTGGAACTATGAACACAGGCATTTAGTTAGATATTACTGCACTGTTGGAACTAGGAACACAGGCATTTAGTTAGATATTACTGCACTGTTGGAACTAGGAACACAGGCATTTAGTTAGATATTACTGCACTGTTGGAACTATGAACACAGGCATTTAGTTAGATATTACTGCACTGTTGGAACTAGGAACACAGGCATTTAGTTAGATACTACTGCACTGTTGGAACTATGAACACAGGCATTTAGTTAGATATTACTGCACTGTTGGAACTAGGAACACAGGCATTTAGTTAGATACTACTGCACTGTTGGAACTAGGAACACAGGCATTTAGTTAGATATTACTGCACTGTTGGAACTAGGAACACAGGCATTTAGTTAGATATTACTGCACTGTTGGAACTAGGAACACAGGCATTTAGTTAGATATTACTGCACTGTTGGAACTAGGAACACAGGCATTTAGTTAGATATTACTGCACTGTTGGAGCTAGGAACACAGGCATTTAGTTAGATATTACTGCACTGTTGGAGCTAGGAACACAGGCATTTAGTTAGATACTACTGCACTGTTGGAACTAGGAACACAGGCATTTAGTTAGATATTACTGCACTGTTGGAACTAGGAACACAGGCATTTAGTTAGATATTACTGCACTGTTGGAGCTAGGAACACAGGCATTTAGTTAGATATTACTGCACTGTTGGAGCTAGGAACACAGGCATTTAGTTAGATATTACTGCACTGTTGGAACTAGGAACACAGGCATTTAGTTAGATATTACTGCACTGTTGGAACTAGGAACACAGGCATTTAGTTAGATATTACTGCACTGTTGGAGCTAGGAACACAGGCATTTAGTTAGATATTACTGCACTGTTGGAACTAGGAACACAGGCATTTAGTTAGATATTACTGCACTGTTGGAACTAGGAACACAGGCATTTAGTTAGATATTACCGCACTGTTGGAACTAGGAACACAGGCATTTAGTTAGATATTACTGCACTGTTGGAACTAGGAACACAGGCATTTAGTTAGACATTACTGCACTGTTGGAACTAGGAACACAGGCATTTAGTTAGATATTACTGCACTGTTGGAACTAGGAACACAGACATTTAGTTAGATATTACTGGACTGTTGGAACTAGGAACACAGGCATTTAGTTAGATACTACTGCACTGTTGGAACTATGAACACAGGCATTTAGTTAGATATTACTGCACTGTTGGAACTAGGAACACAGGCATTTAGTTAGATATTATTGCACTGTTGGAACTATGAACACAGGCATTTAGTTAGATATTACTGCACTGTTGGAACTAGGAACACAGGCATTTAGTTAGATACTACTGCACTGTTGGAACTATGAACACAGGCATTTAGTTAGATATTACTGCACTGTTGGAACTAGAAACACAGGCATTTAGTTAGATATTACTGCACTGTTGGAACTAGGAACACAGGCATTTAGTTAGATATTACTGCACTGTTGGAACTAGGAACACAGGCATTTAGTTAGATATTACTGCACTGTTGGAGCTAGGAACACAGGCATTTAGTTAGATATTACTGCACTGTTGGAACTAGGAACACAGGCATTTAGTTAGATATTACTGCACTGTTGGAGCTAGGAACACAGGCATTTAGTTAGATATTACTGCACTGTTGGAGCTAGGAACACAGGCATTTAGTTAGATATTACTGCACTGTTGGAGCTAGGAACACAGGCATTTAGTTAGATACTACTGCACTGCTGGAACTATGAACACAGGCATTTAGTTAGATATTACTGCACTGTTGGAACTATGAACACAGGCATTTAGTTAGATATTACTGCACTGTTGGAACTAGGAACACAGGCATTTAGTTAGATACTACTGCACTGTTGGAACTATGAACACAGGCATTTAGTTAGATATTACTGCACTGTTGGAACTAGGAACACAGGCATTTAGTTAGATACTACTGCACTGTTGGAACTAGGAACACAGGCATTTAGTTAGATATTACTGCACTGTTGGAACTAGGAACACAGGCATTTAGGTAGATATTACTGCACTGTTGGAACTAGGAACACAGGCATTTAGTTAGATATTACTGCACTGTTGGAACTAGGAACACAGGCATTTAGTTAGATATTACTGCACTGTTGGAACTAGGAACACAGGCATTTAGTTAGATATTACTGCACTGTTGGAGCTAGGAACACAGGCATTTAGTTAGATATTACTGCACTGTTGGAACTAGGAACACAGGCATTTAGTTAGATATTACTGCACTGTTGGAGCTAGGAACACAGGCATTTAGTTAGATATTACTGCACTGTTGGAACTAGGAACACAGGCATTTAGTTAGATATTACTGCACTGTTGGAACTAGGAACACAGGCATTTAGTTAGATATTACTGCACTGTTGGAGCTAGGAACACAGGCATTTAGTTAGATACTACTGCACTGTTGGAACTAGGAACACAGGCATTTAGTTAGATATTACTGCACTGTTGGAACTAGGAACACAGGCATTTAGTTAGATATTACTGCACTGTTGGAGCTAGGAACACAGGCATTTAGTTAGATATTACTGCACTGTTGGAACTAGGAACATAGGCATTTAGTTAGATATTACTGCACTGTTGGAGCTAGGAACACAGGCATTTAGTTAGATACTACTGCACTGCTGGAACTATGAACACAGGCATTTAGTTAGATATTACTGCACTGTTGGAACTATGAACACAGGCATTTTGCTACACCCGCAATAACATTTACTCAACGTGTATTTGACCAATAACATTTACTCAACTTGTATTTGACCAATAACATTTACTCAACGTGTATTTGACCAATAACATTTACTCAACGTGTATTTGACCAATAACATTTACTCAACGTGTATTTGACCAATAACATTTACTCAATGTGTATTTGACCAATAACATTTACTCAATGTGTATTTGACCAATAACATTTACTCAACGTGTATGTGACCAATAACATTTACTCAACGTGTATGTGACCAATAACATTTACTCAACGTGTATGTGACCAATAACATTTACTCAACGTGTATGTGACCAATAACATTTACTCAATGTGTATTTGACCAATAACATTTACTCAACGTGTATTTGACCAATAACATTTACTCAACGTGTATGTGACCAATAACATTTACTCAACGTGTATGTGACCAATAACATTTACTAAACGTGTATTTGACCAATAACATTTACTCAACGTGTATTTGACCAATAACATTTACTCAACGTGTATGTGACCAATAACATTTACTCAACGTGTATTTGACCAATAACATTTACTCAACGTGTATGTGACCAATAACATTTACTCAACGTGTATTTGACCAATAACATTTACTCAACGTGTATGTGACCAATAACATTTACTCAACGTGTATGTGACCAATAACATTTACTCAACGTGTATTTGACCAATAACATTTACTCAACGTGTATGTGACCAATAACATTTACTCAACGTGTATGTGACCAATAACATTTACTCAACGTGTATTTGACCAATAACATTTACTCAACGTGTATGTGACCAATAACATTCGATTTAACCCATCCCAACTATGCATTATTGAGGAAGTGCCATTTGAGACGATTCCTCCGACGCAATTAAAACATTACTCTTTAAGAACTATGCTGTTATCTCAGAGACGACGGAGGTGAATATTTATGGAGAGGTTGATGAGAGGAGGAAAACTGACTGACTGCAGAGAGCAGGAGCTCTGAATAGAGGATGATTAGATGTGAGTGGCAGGTGGGGTGAGGGGGGAGGGATTAGCTGACAGGTAAATGGGGGAGGAAAAAGGTGAATTGAAGTCTCTGAAGATTGGATCAGGCCAGGGTGATTATGCTGACTGGAGGGTGGATGTGAGATGGTCTGGGGGAGGAAGCGGTGGATGTGTGTGTGTGTGTGTGTGGTGGTGGGTTTCCTGTAGTCAGAACACCTCTTTAAAGTTGAATGATCCAGTAAGAAGTTTAGAGACGTGTGGAACTCTTTAAAGGGGACTCCTCACATTAATAATTCAGTCTCACTCAGAAGCACACACAAGACCTGAGACCTCCTACAACCCCCGCATACCGTAGACAAGAGACCTCTCATTCCAACACATCAAATTATTGGCACGTTTGAGTGGTAGTGCTCGAGCTACTGCCTGGAGACCAACGTCGAAGAGTGAAGGGGGAAGTGCCTCTGCGACAGCCTGAAGTCCAACAGCAAGGCTCAGATCAACATGGCGGCGTTGCCATGGTTTTATAAAACTGTTTCTTCACAACGTTGAAATAAACATGTCTCCAAGCCCCATACCCCGACACTCAGACTGAAACCATGTGTGTACAAACTATTAGTGCGAGAGAACACCTGAAAATCACATTTTGTATATATATATATATATATATATATATATTCGCTGTATAGGCGACATGAATGTATAGGCGACATGAATCGCTGTAAAGTTGGTTCCAGTCATTATGATTCACATTGTAACACCCATATAAATTGATTATATTTCTATGACTCCCTGCTTAAATAAAGGTAATCATTCCACATATTGTGACATCTCTCATTGTGACCAAAACACACAGGTAAATGCATAGAGTTTATTTAGAATGATAGCGAATGGTGATGAGAGTGATATATGGTCTGCAGCTCAAGTTAATACATGTCCTAATAGCAAGTGGAGGGAGGTGGTTGGAATATAGGAATCTATTTCATCATAATAGTCAATCACATGAGACTCAGCAATCCTTCATTGTGAACTACTGCAACAGAAATCATGACCCGTGTGATGTCATCTGTCCAAATCCATCAATCTAGGAGCCAAAGACCCCTCAACACAACCACATCACTCCTATTCATCTGGCTAGAAACAATGTCCCTGCCTGGACACCCACCCTAAGAAAACAACAGCATGTCATGACACAGGTACACTTCAACATAAGATACAAGTTAAACCATACTGCCAATCGAGTTCAATTCAGACATTTATAGCAATTACAGGTGCTGTGAGAATTCACATTTATAGCAATTACAGGTGCTGTGATAATTCAGATTTATAGCAATTACAGGTGCTGTGATAATTCAGATTTATAGCAATTACAGGTGCTGTGAGAATTCAGATTTATAGCAATTACAGGTGCTGTGATAATTCAGATTTATAGCAATTACAGGTGCTGTGATAATTCAGATTTATAGCAATTACAGGTGCTGTGAGAATTCAGATTTATAGCAATTACAGGTGCTGTGATAATTCAGATTTATAGCAATTACAGGTGCTGTGATAATTCTTCCCATTTGACTGAACTATGTAATCTCAAAGAGGGAAATGTAAAAGCCAGAGATGGTACTTCATCTTTAAACATGATCTCTTAAGTTGTATAGCAATTGTAATATTCAAATCCTTTGACAAATACACAAGTACTTTCACAATATTCCTCAACACCCTAAAAATGACCCGAATCAAAGGAAAACAAAACACCCCTCTTGTCAATCACTTCTTCATTCATCAAAATCATTAGTTTAATAATATCAGTATTGGAGACTACAGGCTGGGACAGAATATAGCAAAACTAAAACATATTGATCCCTTTGGTACTAGGAAATGGTAAGATACCGTCGTTAAGTTCAATTTAAACTTTAATCCATTTAGATCAAAAACAGATTCTCAACTTCTCTTAAAAATTATTGTCTTTAGTTAATTAACGTTATTCTTTAATATATCAATGTTAAGGTAGCAGAGGACTATCCAAGACCTTAGATCGATAGTTCACTCTTTAAATCAAAGTTTGATATTTTCACACAACATGGTCTAAGGTATGACAAAATGTCTGACAAACTTGGCTAAATGCTCTTTCATAAGCAGTTAGTTTCTATGCCTTGACACTGGGGAGAGAGCTGGGGAGAGAGCTGGGGAGAGAGCTGGGGAGAGAGCTGGGGAGAGAGCTGAGGAGAGAGCTGGGGAGAGAGCTGGGGAGAGAGCTGGGGAGAGAGCTGGGGAGAGAGCTGGGGAGAGAGCTGAGGAGAGAGCTGGGGAGAGAGCTGGGGAGAGAGCTGGGGAGAGAGCTGGGGAGAGAGCTGGGGAGAGAGCTGGGGAGAGAGCTGGGGAGAGAGCTGAGGAGAGAGCTGGGGAGAGAGCTGGGGAGAGAGCTGGGGAGAGAGCTGGGGAGAGAGCTGGGGAGAGAGCTGAGGAGAGAGCTGGGGAGTGAGCTGGGGAGAGAGCTGGGGAGAGAGCTGGGGAGAGAGCTGGGGAGAGAGCTGGGGAGAGAGCTGGGGAGAGAGCTGAGGAGAGAGCTGGGGAGAGAGCTGGGGAGAGAGCTGGGGAGTGAGCTGGGGAGAGAGCTGGGGAGAGAGCTGGGGAGAGAGCTGGGGAGAGAGCTGGGGAGAGAGAGCCTAAGGGGACAGCCCTTTTTCTGACAGCCTGACTAGCCAACATCTATAACTGACCTTTACATTAACCCTAACCTTAACCAAAACTCTTAACCTAATTGGAAAATTAAATATAACTTTGCATGTCAGCCACCTCCCTTTAGTCTCCCCCCCCTCCCCCAAAAGCAGAGAGTAAGCACACCCCACAGTGGGTAAAAGCATCTACTGGAGAACATAAAGCTGCTATTCCAGTCTGTCCTTAGTCTCGCCACGACTTGTTGACATCCCTGTTGACATCACAGGTTGTCCCCGTTCTCATGGAAACGATGCAGGTGATCCGAGTACCTGGCAGACGGACAGAAGGGAGGGGATTGAGAGAAGAAGAGATGGATAGAATTAAAGGCAAGCCTAACCTGACACCGCTGTTCTGCTAGCGGGGGGAGGAAGACTGAATGAAGTACTCACTTCTTAGCACAGAAGGCAGAGCAGTCTCGACCGATGCTCTCACTCCAGGCAGTCTTATACAGCACCTGAGAACACACACACACACTCATTATGACATCAGCACCGACATCTGTGAACAGCCAATGGGGTGGTGGGAGGTGAAAGGTTACATACCAGGAAGACCAGGCAATGCAGGAAGAGGGTGTAAAAGAAAGCAATGGTTCTGGCCATCTTGTTGGAGAGAATACCACGACCCTAAAACACATGGGCGAATTACTACCGTTTGTCACACACATGTATCTGTGAATGAATGCAAGTCAGTTGGCAACCCATCCCTTATGGGATTAATTGACGCATAAACAAACATTAGAATAATTCACTGTGGTAATTAAATGATCATTCTTCTTCTGGTGTTCTCCGCATTGCGCATCGGATAAAGAGTAAAAAAATGTAAGATAAAAATCAATACATAATAGTAAATGATATCCCTAGGGCAGTACAATAATATACATACAGCCCCTGTGTGTGTGTGTGTGTGTGTGTGTGTGTGTGTGTGTGTGTGTGTGTGTGTGTGTGTGACTCACCAGGCTGAGGGTAACCTTGTCCCAGGGGCTGAGGCTCAGGTATCTGCGCTGGCGTTCCTGTAAACACACATGATGAGTCTCAACAACAACACATACCAATACACATCACCACATACCAGTACACATCAACACACACATCACCACACACTGACCAATACACATCACCACACACTGACCAATATACTGACCAATACACATCAACACACACTGACCAATACACATCAACACACACTGACCAATACACACTGACCAATACACATCAACACACACTGACCAATAGACATCAACACACACTGACCAATACACACTGACCAGTACACATCAACACACACTGACCAACACACATCAATACACACTGACCAATACACATCACCACACACTGACCAACACACATCAACACACACTGACCAACACACATCAACACACACTGACCAATACACATCAACACACACTGACCAACACACATCAACACACACTGACCAATACACATCAATACACACTGACCAATACACATCAACACATACTGACCAATACACAATCTGCCTAAAGTGTGTGTGGTTGTTCTCACCCTTTTGCTGAAGGAGGCGAAGGGGTCCAGTCTCTCCTCATACTGGGAGGAGTAACGCACCGTAACCGTGTCATCACTGCCTCCAGCCTATAGGGGGAGACAGATCAGTCAGTCAGGAAGTCAGTCCAGCCTATAGGGGGAGACAGATCAGTCAGTCAGTCAGTCAGGAAGTCAGTCCAGCCTATAGGGGGAGACAGACAGACAGTTAGTCAGGAAGTCAGTCCAGCCTATAGGGGGAGACAGACAGACAGTCAGTCAGGAAGTCAGTCCAGCTTATAGGGGGAGACAGATCAGTCATTCAGGAAGTCAGTCCAGCCTATAGGGGAAGACAGATCAGTCAGTCAGGAAGTCAGTCCAGCCTATAGGGGGAGACAGATCAGTCATTCAGGAAGTCAGTCCAGCCTATAGGGGAAGACAGATCAGTCAGTCAGTCCAGCCTATAGGGGGAGACAGATCAGTCAGTCAGTCAGGAAGTCAGTCCAGCCTGTAGGGGGAGACAGATCAGTCAGTCAGGAAGTCAGTCCAGCCTATAGGGGGAGACAGATCAGTCAGTCAGGAAGTCAGTCCAGCCTATAGGGGGAGACAGATCAGTCAGTCAGTCAGGAAGTCAGTCCAGCCTATAGGGGGAGACAGATCAGTCAGTCAGGAAGTCAGTCCAGCCTATAGGGGGAGACAGATCAGTCAGTCAGTCAGGAAGTCAGTCCAGCCTATAGGGGGAGACAGATCAGTCAGTCAGTCAGGAAGTCAGTCCAGCCTATAGGGGGAGACAGATCAGTCAGTCAGGAAGTCAGTCCAGCCTATATGGGGAGACAGATCAGTCAGTCAGGAGGTCAGTCCAGCCTATAGGGGGAGACAGATCAGTCAGTCAGGAAGTCAGTCCAGCCTATATGGGGAGATAGAACAGTCAGTCAGGAAGTCAGTCCAGCCTATAGGGGGAGATAGATCAGTCAGTCAGGAAGTCAGTCCAGCCTATAGGGGGAGACAGATCAGTCAGTCAGGAAGTCAGTCCAGCCTATAGGGGGAGACAGATCAGTCAGTCAGTCAGGAAGTCAGTCCAGCCTATAGGGGGAGACAGATCAGTCAGTCAGGAAGTCAGTCCAGCCTATAGGGGGAGACAGATCAGTCAGTCAGTCAGGAAGTCAGTCCAGCCTATAGGGGGAGACAGATCAGTCAGTCAGTCAGGAAGTCAGTCCAGCCTATAGGGGGAGACAGATCAGTCAGTCAGGAAGTCAGTCCAGCCTATATGGGGAGACAGATCAGTCAGTCAGGAGGTCAGTCCAGCCTATAGGGGGAGACAGATCAGTCAGTCAGGAAGTCAGTCCAGCCTATATGGGGAGATAGATCAGTCAGTCAGGAAGTCAGTCCAGCCTATAGGGGGCGATAGATCAGTCAGTCAGGAAGTCAGTCCAGCCTATATGGGGAGATAGATCAGTCAGTCAGGAAGTCAGTCCAGCCTATAGGGGGAGACAGATCAGTCAGTCAGGAAGTCAGTCCAGCCTATATGGGGAGACAGATCAGTCAGTCAGGAAGTCAGTCCAGCCTATAGGGGGAGACAGATCAGTCAGTCAGGAAGTCAGTCCAGCCTATAGGGGGAGACAGATAGAGTAAAAGGTAAACGAATTCCGAGTAGGTTCCTCTAGAGGAACCTACTCACCCTGCCAGGGTAGCCTCTGGAGGAACCTACTCACCCTGCCAGGGTAGCTCTAAAGGAACCTACTCACCCTGCCAGGGTAGCTCTAGAGGAACCTACTCACCCTGCCAGGGTAGCTCTAGAGGAACCTACTCACCCTGCCAGGGTAGCTCTAGAGGAACCTACTCACCCTGCCAGGGTAGCTTTAGAGGAACCTACTCA